>NC_135004.1:8814694-9117964 GCF_051020985.1 Nomia melanderi | reverse complement strand
AAACTTTTATTCTATATAAATTTCATCATCATTAAAATAAAAATAAAAAATTGATCAAATAAAACCCATCTAACATCAAAATATTCAAACTTCATTATTTTGTAAATACATAAAAAAAGAAACCAGTTCATTAAGAGTTAACAGTGCATCACGAGCAACATGACCCAATTAAATGATGCAGTGTCCCATCCTGTCTGTAACAACGGGTCTACTTAATTCCGACGTATAAATCGATATATCTGTGCGACGGGGGAACCGGTAACCCAAAAGTTTCCACATCGGACTCCGCTGTAAAAGTCAAAGTGCTGGACTATTCCCGTTCCAAAGCGTTCCGCCGGACACTTAAACGGCGGTATCCTAACCGGACTTTCCGAACTCTACTGAGAGAAAGAAACGAAAAGTACAAGGTCCTCGATGCCAATATTCGTCTAAGCATCCGGTAACGCGGAAGAGAGGAAAAAGGGAGGGAAAGATAAGATACAGAGCTGTGACAGATATCCCATTAGCAATGTTATTCGTTCTGATGAATGTATTATAATGAAATATTAAGCACAAATATACATAAGTTCAGTTATACAAAACCATGATCGAATTTTAAGAATGTAGATTTGAAATTTTATAAAATTAAAGTTGGGGATGGCCGTAAGAGGTTATATAATTTATTGAATGTAATTTTGTACTTCGTTAATGAATAAAAGAATATACTAAATCTAACCGAATGAATGTAATAATCCAAGAATAATATCTTTCATATTGAACACCAATTCTTAATCAACAATAAATTGCTCGTGTTCAATGAGAACACTTCTGTTTAAAAAAATTCCTTCAAACTGCAATTAAAAACATAAATACTTTACAAACTCTATTTCAAAGCGATGCTGAGCCCGGAAATTATTCAAAGTAATGCATATTTAATACTACACACGTCTCACCATTAAAAATTGATACTACCAAAAAGAATATCTCATAACCAAAAATTAAGCAACGCAGAAACGACAATTCAGAATCTACTAAAGAAAGATACTCATTAAGAAGTACCGTAAACCGTACCGAACGAACCTACTCTCCCATTAAACACCACAAAACACCAAAAACAACTCAACACACCCCTTCACAACTCAGCTACACCTCGCATCTACATATCATACAATCTTTTCAGTTCAGAACGCTGACAAGCGAACGAAGGAAAGACAGAGAGAGACAGACAGAGGTAAATACCGAGAGCGAGAGGGAGACGGGAAGAGAGGGACAAGGGTAGATCCGTTACTGTCAAACAGTGGCGGCCGTCGGTACCGCTTCTACCGAAGCACCTTGTGCACGTGAATCAATAGCATTAACCCATTCCATCCTATCAAAAGGGGTTGGGGTGGGGTGGTCCGCTGGGCGAAGTAGGAGAGGGTGCAAAGGGGTGGCAATAGTAACAATCCTGAGGTATTTAGCCGCTCGCCCCCAGGACAGCGAGGGAGCCAAGATACCGCTAAGACCGTCCGCGTACTGTGTAGCATCCATCCCATCGCGCAGACCCCTTTCTCCTTCTCCAGCCCGGTTGCTCTCCTCTCTTTCTCCACCCCATCGGTATTTGCTTCTATCTGCCTGGTCTCTCTCTCCTTGCCCGACCTCCTCCCCGCCTCACACCCCCGGGAGCACCGATGTATCGTAGTGTATTCTCATACGGACTTACTATCCCCCAGGTCTTGGGACCGTGTGTTAGACGCGCGTATAAGTGTGTCCATACCGGGTGATCAGCCGGAAAGCTCGCCCCCGGGCCTCGGGTCAACCGGTCTCGGAAATTCACGAGAACGTGGCCTGTATTATCAAAATCCTGGACGGGACTTACAGTATTGTTTCGCGTAATTTTCCGAACCGCAGTCCCCAGCGCGACTCGGCCCGCCCCGTGCAACGCCGCGACGCGAATCTTAGCAGACCGCCGGACGGTTAGAGAAATTTACATCGCCGCGGATCGATCTTACTCGGAAAGGATATTAGATCGAAGTTTGTGCACGGTATTAACGCGTGGACCGGCTGGGGGGATTTGGTGACGTTTCGAGGGAAAAATTGATGTGTCATTGGTTAATTGGATTGGTATTGCATCCTTGATGTATGTTAATTTTGATGGGTTACTGAGTTTGTCTGCAAGTTTGCCATGTTGTTGGAGGGGTCGAAGTACTGGTGATAATCTTTTTCGTAGTTGTTTTGGAATTTTAACGTTAACGAAGGAATTATGGAATGCTGATGTATCGAACTTAATCTTTCTCGTTGAATTACGGTGTTAACCACTTGCCGTACAATGACGAGCGAGACTCGCGATGAACATTTCTGGACTAATTGGACAACAATCAGTGTTGTTCATTGCCTACAGATTAAAGCAAACAATTATTCTGCTATTATCAATGTATTATCTTCAAATGAAATTTCCACTTGAAGTAGAATGGAAGTTTCTGTCGCATTTCTTCCAAATTGTTGATAATCAAATATTGCATGAGGTTAGTAGCAAAATTAAATAATATTCCAAGGAGTTAAATGTGTGATATAGGAAATATTGGTTTGAAGAAAGGTTTATATGAATATTATACTAAAATTGTGTTTGTATAGTGGAGATCGATGTTTGAAATTGATTTCGGAAACCATAATCTCTTTTGTTTAATAATGTCTATGGAAGTGTTTGTCGTAATATTACGAATTTTCAGTACTGGATTATGTCAGACAAAGTCAGGCATGCATCGCTACCGAGTCACTGTTATACAGGGTGAACTGTATAAGACTGGAACTTATAATGTCTTCATTATTGTTAATGGTATAGAAGACTTTTTAAGGAAAAAAATATTTATTAATATTACTGCAATTATTTACAAATAAACACTGATCTTAAAAGGACAAATATTATAATAGAGAGCATTTTTCTTCGAGACTATATTCTCTAAGATTTCAATTTTATTAATCTTTTTCATAGCAAAAACAAAGGTAGATATTTTTAAACAAATAGAACTGTGTAATCATAGAAAAAGAAAACATTTTTGACTGATAAAATTTAATATTATTTCTTATTTCATGAAGGTAATAACAATGTAGAATAAATCGATATCATTAATACAGTGACCCACACTATTTATATTGAAGATATTTTTAGTTATCGATTACGTTAAAAAAACTACTTCTACTGTTCCCTTGTTTTATCGATGTTCTTCAAATATTAGGTTGCTGCAGAAGATTCTATACAGTGCTACGCAATGAATCACTTAATACTAAAATTCATTGTTCTTAATAATTTGAAAAAAATTATTGTTCTAAAGGGACAAACATTCTAAGAACAAACATTTTTCTGAAATTTCAACACTATTGACATTTTTTTAAATTACATGAATTATTTTTGTATCATATTGTATGATCTATATTATCAAAATAGCATATTTGTATAAAACAATAATATAGTCAATAAGAAGTCCAGTTCAACAAAAGTTCCTTAATGCCTTTACAATAAATAATAATTACACTTACGACAAATTGATTTTGACGCACAATTGTAAAAGTGCCAATCCAATCTTTCTTGAAGATATAGTTGGCTAATATGTTTAATATTACCTTGTTTATATCTTTGTGCTTATTAATAAATTACTGAAGATGAGTCTAATAAATGTTACAAATGTTCCTCCTAAAAACGACCAATGGATTTAGGTCACAGAACAGAGCAGGACACAGGACTGGCCGGTCTCGTCTGTTTCATTTTCCATTGAAATTCCGACACAAATGATGGCTGACTTTGACTAAAAAATGAGGTGAAGGTCCGTTCTACCGTTCTGATGTCTTATCCGTAGCCTTTCGCCAAGAGATACTACATGCGATGAACAGAAGTTAGTATTTGACGGTTTCTCCTGACATAATTATGCAGTCTGCAATCTTACATTAACTTTTCTCTCCTCAGTAGTACAGTGGGTTTCTTCTGATTTCGTAAGACGTGTTTTAACAATAGACTTAATCTTAATATTACAATATTATAATATTAAAAAAACGTTGCGACGTTAGTGTGGAGTTATTTAAAGAAACAGTTATTTACTTGAACTAACCACCATCAGCTTCAATACATTTATTTCTGTATTTTTTGTTTTTCTTGTTGTTTATTTAGTCATATATTTCTGAAACAGTACTCTGACTTTATGGCTTTCGAATACTTCGAACAAACAATACACCGATATCAGACTATGTTTTCTAACTGTGAAAAAAATTATTGCAACACAAATCTGTAAGTTGAAAACAAGGTCATATCCGGTGTAAATATGGTTGTATGAACTTTTTTTGTTATTCTTGTGTCTTAAATTTCTGCTTGTAATGTTTCACAGTTAGTATGAACACCAAATATGTAACAAAACTTGAATAAAAAATTTAATAATTATTCGAATTAGTACTACATATTTTATTACAATTTACCTAGTGACTTATAAAGTGGTGCAACAGTTCACCCCTACTAAAAGGATTAAAGAATGAGTTAAACGATAATTAAGATATTTTGGACCTTTTAGGGTACTCGTGGGGTGGATTGTAGCCCCAAGCGATTCGGCCAAACAAAGATTTTTATTCCTTTTAGCCACCCTCCTACAAATATTGATGTATCTAAAACTTATTCGGGTCAATGTCTAAATGGTTAATTTCATACAAATAAAACAGAAAACACTACTACAATAAAAATTACATTAAAGAAACAATTTTAAGGTAAACTTTTTGTTACGCTAATTAGTGCTATAATTTAAGAACGTAACAAAAATATGAATGAAACGTAAGAAATATTATAAATAGATAGCGAAGTGTTGTACACTCACTGTTACGATATCTGTAAATTTGTTTCACATTAACAAAGCTTGGTATATCTATTTGATATATCCATTTGATATTTAATTAACAAAATGAATTCTTCCATTGCTCAACAGTGTTTCCAGAAACGAAGTATAATTCATACATCTTCCAAACAAGTACTAAAACACCGACTAAAAACATTATTCAAAGAAACAAATATCACAAATAAGTACACCGAAAACTGATAGAAACATCCCCGATAAAACATAGCTCAATAATCCTCAATTCAATCAGTCACAGTCAACTATTTTTAAAAAGCCTAGGAAATCCTTCCCCTAAAGGGTACATCAAAACTTTTTATCCAGCCTAACAATTACACACCAAATTCCCAACTGAAACCGAATCCACTATAAATGAAACATTAATCCTGCTCCTCGAGTTACAATAAAACCTTCCAACAGCATAAGCATCTCACAACAAGCAAAAATTAGCACACTAAAGCGTGCCCGCGTCGCAGACAAAAACCGACGTGCCCAGAAACGTGGGCAACCCCAGTATATACCCGTTCTACCCGGAGAAACATTATCGAGCGCAAAGACAGTCGATTCGCCGCGAAGGGAGAATTCACAAAGAGCGCGCGCGTTCTCGATCAAACGTGAAAGCCCGCGTAATCAAGGCGATCGCGCGGAATATCGGCAACGATTACGCCTCCCGATTTATTTTTCCGGGCCTCGCTCGTCTCCCGTATCCCGCTTTCATTAACGTCGACGGCGTTCGCGCGCGCGTTTTCCCCGGTATCGCGGTTAGTTCGATTTGGATAGGAACACGGGGCTAGGGGAAGGGGGAAGCGAGTTAAAAAGGAAACAACGGGCCGGCGGAAGGAGGAAAGAAAAACGGGCGAACGCGAGGAGTGAGGGAGAAAAGAAATACTAACGGGAGACTCGAAAAGAATGGGCATTAATGCAGCGATCTGTGCACAGTCTGGCAGACCGCGACGTTTCTGACTGTTGATGCCGCAATACGTTCGCTTTGGTGCGGCCAGTAGAAGCCCGGGCTATATAGACCGCTTTTGGATTTAACCAAGACCTTCGTTGTTCTGACGAAGTGGAGCCCGCCGGAGCCCAGTAGAGCGCAGTAAAGCGCATAGAGTATTCGGCTCGAGCAAACCACTCGAGTATGACATGAATTTTTTTCACCCTTCCCCTACCCTCCCCCGCCATCGCCATCGCTGCCATCGCCGCCTCTCCACGCCGGTATGCTGCTACTTCCACTGAAAGTATCGCCCGGTCCAACGTTCTTCCTTTTTTTTCATGTTTTTCTTTCCTTTTCGCTTTTCTTTCTTTCTTGTATGTGTGTATGTATGTGTGTATGTGCGTTTTTGCCCGTCTGTCGAAAGTTCTCACTCTTTCTCGCTCGACGCGGATAAACGTCGGAAATTAATTTACTTTGCCGGGCTTCTATTCCCGCCTTATTGTTCCGTTTAAAAATCGGCTGGTTAATGTACAGAAGATTGGTAGAAGGGAGAAAGAGGGGTAGAAGAATGGCGGGAGAAACAATGGGGTTAATTGGTGAGTTCAGGGAGAGGGAAGGGAGGGACGTATTTTGGTTCGGAGTGATTTGATTGTAATATTGTGTCGAGGAAAGTGACAGTTTTATTTTAATCATTATAGACTTTACTGATTCTTGTTATACTTATTTGTAATATTATGATCGTATTGTATGTGCGATAAATAAAATACTAATGTCGTTGAACACAACTTTGATGTGTATCAAATGTTCTCAAATAAATGGAACGAATGTCGAATGAAACTAGAGGTCACAATTAACCTCTCGCCTAATAAACTGAAGGTAGCAAATCAAGATTTCTTTGGGTTCGTATCAATTGCAGAGAAATATTCATTAATATTCAACAATATAGGATTTCTACCAGCATGTTATTAAGAACAAGTAAACAAGTCACGAAACGAATCATAGAACATCATCGATGAAGGGTTAATTATAGCCCAGCCAATGCCAGGTCACTCGTGGCCCTTGCATTATATCCTTCGCCTAGGTAAAATTGAAATAAAAGTGTAGAAACCATTGAACTGGCTTCTTGAATTTTTATCACAAAACTTCCCTCTCGTTTTTAATTCAAAGTTTGTTTCCTGTATAATTGGAGTATTCTCCCAGCACTTGGAGTATTCCTGGGGTACTGGGAAAATCGAAACGTCCTTGGCTTCAGCAACGCTCTGGAAGCGAACGGATGATGATCGAAGGAAGCTGGGAAGGCAGACCATCTGAATTTGCAGGAGACGGTCGATGATGCCGGATGTGGACTGCGGTCTGTGTCATGCATCAGCAATTCACATCTCTCCAGCCCCATTGTCTGTGTCAAGGAAATACTGTAATCCCACGTCTAAGATGCCCGTCGCAACTACAAAGAATGCTCCGTGATTCGTCCCATTCCGGAAACGCGTTTTTACGATTTCGCTCGTCGACATCTGGTTTTCTTTGTTTCCCGTACCACTTTATATCCGACATCGTCCATTCCATTTTAGCGCTCGCTTTATATCCCGTAGTTTTAATCGAATTGAATCGATCGATTTCCAATTGAGTAAGATATACAAGATACTTCAATTGACATCCAGCAGCTGACAACTGAAATAAACGAAATAATTTATTATTGATTAGATGTGCTGGATAATTTAGAGAAATTCAAATATCATCGAAAGAACATCTTTTCTGAAGGATTATGCATTCAGAGTAACGTCGTCTTTTATTAATAAAATTACAGCAAGTGAAATTAATAATGTTTGCAATATCTTCCGAAACATTCTAGGATAACTAATTTAAATAGATGATAATAGCTAATTTAAATAGATGTATGTGAACTATGAGAAGTAAGAGAAAAAGTATTATAGTGTTACCATGTTTCTCGTATTATATTAATATAAATTAAAATTTTCTTTTGTTAATACCTTTTTTAAAATGGATGCGTTCCGCAATTTACACTACATGTCCAGTTGTTACATTTTCAAAACACTTCAAAATTCCACAACCACGAAAACACCAGTAGATTTTAAACAAATTTAATTTAACTTAATCATCTGCCATATTTCTTCACGCCCCAATAAACGTACAAAATGTCTAAAGCGTACAATCGTAAGTGTAACGAAAATTGTGTCCGACAAACGAACCGCGCAGCGAAATCAAAGTCGACGGAGGAGGTCGAGGAAGGTTAATGGTGTACGCATACGTTAAATGTGTAATGGTAAGCCTGTAAGACTGCCAGCCAGCGCACGGAGTTCGCGGAGGGGTGAAATTACACGCGAGGCGTCGGGTCAGGCACGCGAGGAAACGCTTGCGTGCGTTCGTTCCTCGCACATGTACGAATTAAAAATCCAGACCGAGCGCTGTTATTCCGACCCGAACTCGGCTCGATAAAGGTCGATTTATATTATTAGATCAAACACGGCAATGAAACATCTACGAATGTTTATACACTGGTCCACAAAACTATTTAAAACCACATTTACAATGAAAATGTTGTAGTCATCTGATAGTAGATATTTGAAATCCTTGAGGAACATATGGAAATAATATGTATATATTTCATAAAAATTATAACACAAATCCACGATCTCCATTTCTATTTCAAATATATCGATATTAAATACTTTATCGACCACCGTATGCAGCAGATTTATTTAGTCAAGTAGGATTTAGATGTAACAACGACTTAGAAATTAAACAGTGTAAACTGTTTTTCATTTTCATCAATTATTTTCATTTTACACATTTACCACTTTGACTAGCATCTCATCTGAATTCGTGACACAGCATTGTTGAAAAATGAATTTTTTCGGTGATCTATTGAATGCATATCTTAACTTTTCGATTTCTGTATCATTGATATAATTGTTTCAATTGTACAAAATTGGGATGAGTGTTGACTCGATAATCAACGCGTTAAAGAATGTTTATATTATTAGAACTTTTAATTAATGATGCAATAATATTACTACCTTTCTACTTATGATTTTATGATGATTAGGTAGTGTTCCAATTGTTTTGTCAACTTAAATGGTAAAGAGAAAAGTATACGCTGACTAGTATTGGATGTCTGAACGAATAACATGAACACTACATTTTTTATTTGTCTGAACAGAACCGTGCAGTGATAATTCCTTGTCTGAGCGGATAACGTAAGTCGACCCTGAATTCAAGCGATCTCTGTCTGTTAATAAGGGAGACTAATAAAATAAAAGACACTGGATACGCTCAGAGACCGTCGAGAGCATTTTCTGAAATTGATTTGCAAACAGTTACGTGGACAACCCGGCAATGCGTGTGGAGGACAGGTAAGACTTGTTACATGCTCGAACAAGAAGGAGGTTACCTAAGAGGCATCGGTGTTGAATGTCTAAAGGGGATGGAACGAAATCTGATTTTTCCAGCTGTTACTATTAAACTCAATAATAAATAGATTGCGGATGTTTGTGTCTATTTATATTTCTATAGGTAGATTTGAAGATACTGAATTAGATAAAATTTTTGTTACTGTGTTATTAATATTAGTGAATTATAAATGAGATGACAGTGTAACAGGTTTTATTCAGGTTTCTTTTCTTGAGTAGAGCTACATTGGTACATGTCTGTCGCGCTGCTTCAAATTTTCTTTCTGGAAAATACTTAAGAAAAAGTAGTTTTTAGAATAGACGTAAAAGTGTTGCATTCTTCATTGTAGCATTGTTAAGAAATATTGTACTTTTTAGTATAGAACAATTTGGTTTTGCCCACGGGTTGTGATAATATAGATCATCCGTGAATATATAAATAATAAATAGTAAATAATAAACTATTAAATTCAGTGAGAAATTATTTAATATTCTCTAATATTATTATTTACCGATTTTACTTCTCTTATTGATTTACTCAAAAATATAATATAATTGAAATATCACATTCAAACACTGCCACTAACGGAATTTGTGACCCACCGACTCGAATTTAATCAATCCAAGGTCGAGTGACATTGTGGGAATGAGAGAAAGCTCGAAACCAGAACCTCAAATCCAAATAAAGTAGGACTAAGAAACTCGAACCTGGCAAACAGAGATCGATAGACTCGAATTAGATCAGTGCACACCTTTCAGACTGCGTCGGGCCGACATAGAAATGATGGACACAACTTAAATGAAATTAGGTCCGAGATATTGGAATTGAACAATGTCAGAACCCAAAGACACTAGTCAGAACTACCAAAGACGGAGGGACTCAAATTAGACTAAAAGTTAGGTTCTATACACTCAAATCCAACAGGCACAGAAACGAGAAGTTCGAAATCAACCAACTTAGCTCTTGAAGACTTGAATCGAATTATTTTACTTCTGAAAGACTCAAGTCGAATTAATTTAAATTAGACAGATTCAAATCATGTTAAATCTGATTCAAGAAAATACGACCATAATTTAGCTAAAATACTAAAGATTCGAATCTGATCGAATAAGGACTTAAAAACTTGAATCAGGTGAACTACAACCTTCAGACCCAACTTCAGCGAGGTTAGAAGTTTAAAAATTAACCCTCCACGGTTGAACGTCGTAATGGAGACTTCGAGCTTCGGTATCTAAAATCGAAAACTACAAATGAAAAATTTAATTATTCATCTGACAAGAGATTGACATGTCGTTTTTTCCTTTAGTATTTATAATTTCAATGAAAGTTCAGTTTTTTATGAAAGTAAATGTTACAAGTTTAAAACAGTCTTGTCCGCAAGGAGTTAAGTTAGATTTTCTTCTCACCAAGGGACTCATGCTCGAGAACCCCCACATTCAATGAGTACATACGCTAAGATCTCATTTACCAAAGATCCAAGCTAAAAATTCTCAGACCTAGAGATCCAAATATGAAGAATGTTGAACGTTCTTCAAAAATCAAACTTTGAACCCAGGGATGAAAGTTTAAAGACTTTTGGTCCCAGAAAACCAGACTTAGCGATATTCAAATTTAAGGACTCGAGCTGGACATTTCTTAGGCTTAAGGATTCAAATATTAGAATTCCTAGATTCAAATGCTGACAACTGAAAATTCAAGCAGGTTTGTTAGATTTCTAAATCTTTAACTGAACTTGTTGTTTGATCATGGATTCTGTTGATTCGAGTTCCTTAATCCCTAATTGATCTATTTTCAGTTTATAAGTGCAGATTTGACTCGATTTTAGTAAAAATTGCTTCAAATTGTTTCGAGATCCTCAATCCTGGTTTTCTAAGACTTGAATGTTTACGCTTAAATTTCGTGTTGTTTGATTCGAGTTCTTTGGTTCTACTTTGCTCGAACTCGAGTTTCTGGATCGAAGATTTCTTATTCAAGTTCCATAGTCCTCGACTTGGTTTGATTAAAATTGTTTCTTTCCTTGGTAGTTAGTCGATATGATCTGACCTTGTGTTCAACTTGACTTCAGCCTGATGATTCTGTGGCATTACCGCGTCACGATTCTTAATTTGCTCAATTTGAGTTTCTGGCAAGGTAATTCTTTATAGAAATACGTACAAGTTGTAACCTATATCGATCTACGCCGAATTTAAGAAACTCGAATTCAGTTAACCTAAATGAAATTTAAGGTTCACATCTGCCCAGTAGAAATTTACTATGAATCTAGAGACTACATAATATTAATTAGGTTATACGTTCATAACATCTATCAACGTCGCATGAATTAAATTCATATAGTCAATTGGATAATCAATATTTATAGTCACGGCAATCACGAATAATTTGTAAATATTCATCCACGAATGAAAGTGCTATCCAGCAATATACAGTCAGTTGGGTAATTAATATTTAATGTCACGACAGTCGCAAGTAATTTACAAAAAAAAAAGCTAATTAATATTCATACATCAACGAAAGTATAATTCACTAATCAATTCATTACATGCAACCAGTCAAATAATTCATATTTCTAATTAAAATCACGAACAATTCCCAAACAAAGCTAATTAACACCCAGGCATCGCGCGCAGCTCCGTGCAGAACCGAATCGCAGCTTCAAAAGAAGCGAATAATGCGGCCAAAACAACGCGAGACGCCTGGTTCCCGCATCATAGAGCAACATCCGAACAAACGCCGTATAAAAGATCATTCACTCGTTGAATCGCGCCGGATGCAACAGGAACGAGCGCGGCACGACGCTTTGCCCACCACACGTCCGTTACAAGCTTCACACATGCCGTTCATTGTTCCCAAGAACGATCCAACCGTTATTGTTGCATCCCTGCCAAAAAAAGGAGACAACAAACCGGCGAATCAAAGATACAAACGAAACGATCAAAACAAACAAAGAAAAAACAGAACAAAAATAGAAAAAAAGCCATACAAGAGCATACACGTGGAACCAGTGAAAAGCCGTCACTGGCTAAATTTCGCGAGAGCGTTTTCCCGTTTGACGTGAAAGGTATATACGTCCCCCTCGTGCCGTCGGCGCCGGCGTCGGCGCGGTTCCATTCGCGGAACACACATCGACCACGAAATTAAGACGAAGCCCGCCTCCGGTAAGCCGGTCGCATTTCCTGCCCGCTATTTACGCAATGCTCACGTGGTTGTACACCTCTCTGTCTGCCGGCCGTCACTAAGTAATCGTTCGAAATGCTGATTGTCCCCGGCCTATATTGCAGCGCTGGGGAAGGTAGGCGGGGGATGGCGAGCCGTACACGTGATGCGTTGCACACTTATGAAATAACCCCGTGTGATTTTCTCATCCCCTGCCTCGTCGACACGAAACTCTCTCTTTCTCTCTCTCTCTCTCTCTCTCTCTCTCTCTCACTCTCTCTCGCTCTCTCTTTCTCTCACTCACCATCTGTCTCTCTTTCATCCCCTTCCTTTAGGCCCCTCGTCCTCTTTACGTCGCTAGAAGAAACGCGAAGGGTGAACGTGCGCTCACGTGCACACATGTACGTGTACCGGCGGATCTCGGGTTCGAAGGAGGAACAGGGCGGGAAGGGGGGTGAGTGAATCGGCGGTGGAGGGAACGGTGGGAGGGCCGGAGAGAGGAGCAGGCTGTTTGGCATGAGAAGCGTTCATCAGCCCCGAGGTTTTAAATACGAGGCGAGGAAGGGAACTAAGGAAGAAACCACCCCCCTCCTTCTCCCGTCTCTACCCTACCAGTGACGGATTGATTAAAAATCTAGGGGCGAAAATAACATCGGGCGCCACCCCGGCACAGCACGCTCCGTTTCGCTTTTCACGGATATCGGATACGAACGTCATGTCTGTGCGAGGTTCTGCTTCTTTTTTTTCCATTTTTGTTTTGCCGTCGAATGTTGTAAGTCTTGTTGCGCGTGGCGCGCATTAGAGCGAACGTAGAGGTTTCTGATGTGGGTTTGTTGATAGAGGGCATCGTAAACGGTGATTTATGGTAATTAGTGAAATTTTCTGTTGATTGAAGAATTTATGTTGTCAATAGTTTGGGGTATTTTTGAAGTTATTCGTTAATAAAAATTGAAGCTTGAAAAGAATTATACACTAGTGTAAACGAAGATAATATTTACTTCGAAAAAATTGTTATTTGTTTGGGTTTGCAGTTATTGGTGAAGTTTGTATGTGGAGTTACATTGATTAGGCAGACATTTAATCCTGTGGTAATTGTTAATATTAATTATTAAGCATACATCGTGCGTTTCAGTTCAACAAGTTAAGTACGTTTATACTTATAAGATATAATTATGTAGAATTCTATTCATTAACAAGATAACGTATTATTTGAATGTAAAAACTAAAATATACTTCAAGGAAGAACTACAACAGGATCCAAATTAATGTTCTACTCGTTTAATCGAATAACACACCAAAACAGAAATTCTGAGAGGCGTCTTCGCCAACTTCTGAAGTCACAAATCTCTTTCCGCAGCGGACCAGCGTTGCACTAGATATACATAGATAACCATCTTCTACCCGCCAAAGCCACTATTATCCAAATTTACGCTTCTAGGATCTCTTGTAGAAAACATCGATCAACAAAAAGCTGGTAACACTCCATTTAAAACAATAATCTCTCGACACCGGTAGACAAAACCTCAACGAAACAAAACATCGAGCTGCAATTTCCAAAACCAACATCGCGAAATGAAGACTAGATTCACCGAACCCATTAATTCAACGGATATTAAATTTCATAAGCATGCTTTGGTATAAGTTTATATCGATTTTACTTAATACAATTATACGAACATCTATCCTAATTTTCTATGTTTCTAACGCTAATTTCAAAGATGCAAATGGACATCTCTAAAGACTGTACAAAATAATACAAACACTCCTTATAACTCCTACATTGCGTAGCTAGGATAAGCAGCCGCAAAACTAAACAGTTGAAGAGTTTCCGCGCAAAAGATGACATCGTGTTCCGCTAAGCGCTACTCAAGACTTATACGATTTCATTCACAGGGACTCTCAGTGCCACGGCACAGACAAAAAAATTCTTCGAATGCACCAAGTGTTTCTATTATTTCGTGCAACCCTTATATTTTCCCAGAAGCAGTATACAACAAAGCGCACAACAAATGTCCGTAAATCTAGCGTTAACGCGAGGGTGGTGTCGAAGGTGGTGGGCGGCGGGTGGCATGCAGCACACGCAGCGGCGACGTGTAATTTTAAACAGTCCGCGGAGAGGTGTGGGTGGACCGAGCCGAGGCGGGACGGAGTATATTCCGCGCTTTCTGGGAATAGGGGTTGATGTGGGTAAGTTGGATAAGGGGGAGTGAAGACTAGCAAAGGAACGGGTCTGGTGCCGCGGAGGGAAGTAGAGAGAAAAAGGGCGAAAGAGATAGAAGGCCGGAGAGAGAGTAGACGACGAGGGCTGTCGGAGATAAGACGCAAACGAACCCCCTTTCGCGTGTCTCGATCGATAGCTCCACACGGAAAATTCGAAAGTAAGATGCAATTAAACAGCGAGCGAGGGTAAGCAAGAAAAGGGGTGAGTTTTCCAGCCCCGTAGGCCCTGTCTTCCCCTCCAATCCGCCCACCTTTCTGCCTCCGTCTGCTTTCTGCCTCTCTCTAGAAGCCCTCCCTCCCCTCCGACTCCGTTTCCACCTTCCATGAACCCTGTCTCACTTTCTATCTCTCTCTCTCTCTCACTCTCTCACCCCTTCCCCTCGAATCCACCACCTATCCTGCCAAGCTTTCCATCCTCTTTACCTTTCTTCTTCCACGTCGCGCTGCGTCCCGCTCTATCGGACAGTCCTCGGGCCGCGGCCGTCTCTTTTCCATGCTCTTCCTTGAGTGTACACGCTCCGGCCTGCGTTGTCGGCCCGAAGGGAAGCAACCCTTTTTCTCAACCCCCTCTAGTATTTATATTGAGCGTCTTAAAGAATCTTCGTCCCCCACCGTCGACTACTTTCCTAGTTTCCTCTCTGTTTCTCTAGTTGTTCGAACAGGCGAACCTTCTCTTCGTTTTTTTCCCTCCTCTTCTTCTTATTCTTCTTCTTCGTTTTCTTCTTCTGCGTTTTCTTCTTCTCCTTCATCAGCATCCGCCTCCTCCCTTCGGCTCACCCTCGTGACGTCACTTTAAATACTCTTTTCCCTGGGTGGTGGGTTGGCGGTTGATGGGTATAATGGAATTGGTAGTCGTTGCCTCCGGAGGAGACGCAAAATCATTTTGTCTTATTTCTCTTCGCCGTGTTTCTATCTGCTCCTTCGCTGCGTGGGTGTTTTACTATGATTCTTTCTACGGTTCCTTCGATGCTGGTGGCTGGTTCTTCTTGTGCTTCTAACTGGACATTCTTCTTCGTCTATTTTCTTATTTCTTCCTTGGGTATTTCTTCTTCTGTGTCTCCTTCCTTTGAAGTCATCTTGGAAGAATCCTCGATTAGATTGTTAATTAAAATATTATTTGAGTAAAGTATTAGGTAATTGGAATATTGTGCTAGAGAAATATTATTTCCTATACTAATTGTAAGTTAAGGTTTTAAAGTATTAAGTCAGATACTATTTCAGATATTAAAGAGTAAATGATATAAATAATTTTATGTTTAATCGTATGTGTGAAACTGAAATTAATGTACATTATTTGTTTGTTTTTAAAGTAGAGTATAACAGAAAGAAAAACAAGTAAATGTTCGTTAAAAGGATATTTTAGGTAAAAAATCAACAAATTTTAGTTTCCTCATCAAATTATTAATGTAAGAATATTTTATTTGCTGAAATTTCTATGCGATGTGTTTTTTATCTGAATTGTAATTATTTAATATGTTGAAGAATATTTAAAACTTCTTAACAATACTTATCCTAATCTTGGTTCTTATCTTAATTAATTATAGTAACAATTGGTAAACTCTCACTATAACTGGGCAAACGTTTCTTAAATTCATCTTCGCGTAGGTGGTGCATCGCTTTTAGAAGCGGAAACCCATGGTTATAGGAACGTTAGAGACACACGGCTTCATTTAGGTATGAATCGCTCTTCTGCTGAATTGCTAGCAATTATGGACAATGAAATACCCAACTTGGCGTGATGAGTTCAATACGCGGTTTGCCGTGTAAAATAAGGTACAGAGTGATTGCGAATTATAGGCAGAAAATGGAACAGTTAACGAACGCTAGTTAAAATGAAAGAAATAAGAAGAAAATGTCTTGCGATGACATCATTCGACTGGTGCAAGGTGGTTTTTATATTTGTATTCTCATATTTAGAGTATAAAATCATTTTGATATTGAAAAGTACGGAATTTAATAAAATGATTAATTATAAATCATATAAACGTAAGAAGAAATGTTAATTTTTACGTTGTGTAATTACTTCCTGCATTTATTCTAAAAACACTGTGAATTTGAATATGTCAATTCAGAACAATTCTTTAATGTAAACTAAAATTCACAGACTTATGCTTTAATCAATTTACTTAACTTCCTTCTATGCGAAATAAAAGTTAAATATACTCGAAATAATATCTTTAGAATCTAATAAATTAATTTCTACATGATCATTACTGTCTTCCAAGTTACTTCAATTTTTATTCTGGAATTTTGAAATCAAAACAACCAATCTTTTGAATAAAATGCCACGCATACTACTATTTTGTCAGTTCTTTTGAGAATCAAATGAATTTACTTTTTACACAATGTAAGACAAGATACTTGACATGTATCTAAGAGCATGGCCATTTTTCCAGCATAAGTAATGATTACTTGAGAAATGTCTTTAAGGCAGTCGATGTATTCACATATTTACAAAAAATAATATTCTCCTTGTCGAACGTTTCGATGTATGGCTGAATCATATATTTCCATTGAAACAAATGTAAGGAGTCACTTAAATTAACATAAGGTTGAAAAAAGACTGCGGAAAATATTAAGAAGTATGGATTAACGATCGACTAGAAGTGGTGCAACTGCTCAGGGAGCATATCTTTTCTACTGAAAATGGAAATAAATGTAATCCGTAACAAGATGCATCCATTTCGATGCCGTCTATTAGTTATTCAGATATTGAACACTTGAGATATCGGTATTTTACAATGTATGTACATAAAGCTGAATAACTTAAAAACTGGTAATTCACGGATCTATGTTTATTGCAGCCATTTTAGGCTCGTTCATGAATTTCTTTAAGCAGTCGCAGAACGATATTGCCTCACAATACCGAGACTTCAAATAATAGCTACAATCTAAATATTTCTTACGATTTTTATAGCATACTATAATAGTTTTGTAGCTTAATGAATTTTGTAATAGTATCTGCATATTTTAACAAATTATAATCGAAGATTGTAACTATAACCAAAATCTAAAGCAACATATATTATGTGATCGGAAACACCTGATTCTGCTTGTAAAAATGGTTTGATAATAAAATACTGAATTTATTATATTATTATTATAATATATATGATTATATGGTAATATAATAATATAATTATTAAATAATTAAATACAATTAAATATGAAAATGTCTTAATTCTTAATTTCGTTATTTGATTTTAGCTTCAGGCTGCGAATATTATGGAAATTTAACATGCTTACGTAAGCAAAATATATGCTCGGAATGCATAAGGAATATTTATATACATATCCGAAATATTAATCATTTCATTATTTCATTTATTGTAATTTATATAACACTATCCAGTTTTTTTGTGTTTCCCGTTATAGGATGATATTCCTTTTCCCTTGAAATTAATTATGTAATCACTTATCGTCTTGTACCATACAAAACCTCTAAAATATTACCAATTTTAAGTAAGAACATTATATTAAAATCAACTTTGCATCACCGGTGTACTACTCCGTTTTTTTCTGAATGAATTTTGAAATATGAACGTGATAAGTACGCAGCCGGCTGCGCATGCACGAAATGTGCACTCAATACGCAACGTATAAAAAATATGCACTACACGAAATATACGAAATACAAAATATGTTTTTAGAAACCCTTAACATGGGAACAAATTTCTGACGAGGACTCATCACTTCACCTCTTCTATACCAAAATGTGCATTTGCATAAACATCCGCAATCTACTAATGCGTTTGTCTGGTGGTTTCTACTTGTGTAAACGAAGACACAGAAAGAATACTATACCACAGACAATATTTGTAACCATTATTTTCATCTAATAAATGAATGAATTAAATAGTATCTATTTTCTTTTGTATGCTAAACAAATATTTAAGTCTCTTGAAATTCTTCTTGAAATTACAATTTTTTAGTCAAAATTGCAGCTATTCTAGATTTTGAATTGTTTCTTGTACGTGAATACCTCTCTTAGTTACTTGTGATATTTATTTTGTGACAATATATACATTTCCTGGTTTCTCTGTTGTGTTACATTGATATATACTGTGTCTCATCTATCTTGTACATCTTAAATACATTACAATTACAATTCATATAAAAATATACTATTACACGTTAAAAATATGAATGACCATCAAATTTCATAAAGCATGATCCCAAAACGAGTAACGTTTTTCTGTAAAAAATTTCTTCTACTATTAATAACCAGTGAAGTATATAAGGTTCTCGAAATAGGCGGGACACCCTGTATACTTTTAAGGTTCTATACCTGCAATGATTATAAAAAGCAGTACCCCGTTTTTAATTATAGCTCCACAGGTTTCCTTAATTCGGTCTTCTGTAATCATTGACCTTTCCTTTCCGCTGGAACTTCAAAGAAAAACGTAATTTCACTTCGAAATAGGCAATACCGATCGCCGTTTAACGTTTCCTCGTTTCTAGCCCGGTTCCAACTAATTGTAAAACGATTTTGAACGATTCTTTCTCAAAAATGATAAAACAGGGAAATCCATGAAAATTCTGGAAGTTTATACTCTTTTTAACTACTTACTTCTGTCTAGCGAGACACTTTCATTGTTTTAATTTAACCTGATTGCTTTCGCAATTAAAATAGTAATGTCCCCCGTGCACACGTGCGACGGTATAGGTGTATTATACTGGAGACCAATAAAGTCCGACAGAGTCTAATTATAAATTTATTACTGCCGCATAACAAGGCGGTTAAGAAAGAAATATAAAGAAAATATTCTTGCCGTTAGAGTCCGGCGACTGTAATACAGACCGCACGCGGTACTCCTCTATTACAAGAGAAACTCTAGGAGAGTTTGCTCGGCGAAGTGCATGTCGTTAAAGACACACGGTTTCATTTAAATACTTAACTCTATCCGGTCTTGATTTCTCTTCCCTAAATTGTTGAATAAAAGGACACTTCTCTTTTGAAGAAACTAGCTTATTCATTCAGCTCCAAAACTCCTTTCCAGTACTATCACGAATCGTACACACAAGTTAAATTTCGTTGTCATTACACGAAGAATTACTAGAACTTTTATCATTACTAGACGGTGAATCTTTATTTAAACT
This sequence comes from Nomia melanderi, assembly GCF_051020985.1. Classification (NCBI taxonomy): domain Eukaryota; kingdom Metazoa; phylum Arthropoda; class Insecta; order Hymenoptera; family Halictidae; genus Nomia; species Nomia melanderi. Next base: position 9,098,326 of record NC_135004.1, on the reverse strand, counting down.
TTTGTACCTTAATTTGTAGATAGGGAATCAAATAAAAACCTGGTTCTCCTATGAAATATTTTATTCAAGCGAAAAATAAATGGAAGCTTCATGAAATATGATCTAAATATTAATGTTTGTATTAGTAAATAACGTTAATTGAGAAATATTTTAAGTGAATAATTGGATATAATTATTAAATACAATTTTGTGATTTTTAAATGTTGCACATAGGTAACTTTTTAATTTCATTTCTTAAACGTAAAATAGAATGAAAAGTTTCTGTGTAACAAAAATGACGCAAAGATCGTAGTAACTTCGATAAGATATTAAAGGTGTGTGAATTGTTGTCTGTGCTCCGCAAATGTTTTGAATAAAGCGGGGGTAAGTTCGTTTTAAGTAAGCTCAGTGTGCAAAGCTCGATCTATAAAGCCGAAGATCGACGGCTCTTCATTTTCCTTTCCCACTCGTAAAACTTCTCACGTGAGATCGTAAACGTCCGTCGTCGAAGTGTTGCGAAACTTTTCGACGCCATCGATACAAAACTACTGCAGCCCTTTGGACATGAAATCGGCAATATTTGCTCAGAATTCGTTTCAAAGTTGGCTGTAACATACCATCATAGATCGAATGACTTGCGCGTTGAGTTGTAAAATTCGATATATATGCACTAACCAATTATATAAGGTGTGCCAAAAAAAGAACCATCAGAACAATAAATAATTCATTTAAATATAAATAAAAAAATCTTTTAATATTTTGTCAATTACAAAAGCTCGGTTTTCTAAATATTAATATCAAAAATGAAAGATTTAATTCCATTGTTCCCTATTGCTGCAATTAAACGAATTAATTTTCTTTTATTGCATTCCCTCATAGCAGCATATTTTAACAATAATTTTCCAAAAGGATTTAGATTAAGAATAATTTAGAATCTAAATTAACTAACATGATATGTAAAGTAAGTAATTACTGCCTACTACACTTTATTATATTATTCTACTAATGTTTTACAATTCTTATAAAAACTCTAGAAACAATCCCACTAAACTAAAAATACCCAAAATGTGTACCTACAAATCGCATAAGATTAACTGCTCCAAACGAGGCAAAAAAATGTTAATCTAACCGGTCGCGGGTCGTGAAAGATCAATGAAAATCGGCCAACATTCGATACACGAAACTGATTTGCACAAGTTGCAGCAGAGAGTCTGATCAGATTCCCAGCTCTCCACTACCTTCACGGACCACGCGAAAATATCAGCTCAATTGGGATAATACAAAGGATCACTGCTCGGAGGATCGACAGGTTCTCCTTGATCCGTGAAAGTAGACCGTGTGCCCGGACACGAAACGCGGGACCGTAAAGAGCCGAAGACACGCATCGATGTAGGAAGTAGAGGTCCCAACCTTGCACATGAACTAAAATACGCATATACACATTGCACATAAAACGTGCATTGACATATTATTGACCGGCAATTTTACGCAGGAACTATCTCATGTCACCGGTTATTATTCCGTAATTAAATATGAAAGTGAAACAATCTAAATAAGCTTCAATATACTTTATTGATTTTTACAATGAACTGATTAACAGTAAACATATCAGGATTGGTCAAACGACCGGTTTTACAATTTTATTAAAAATTCGACATTCTCCTCTGTCCATTTAACTTTATATCATTTCCTATATTCTCCGATTAATCAGTTTTTCATCTTTTATCTTTTTTTATCGTTTGATTCATTTACCTTTATTTTATAATCAATTATTTGATCAGCTACGCCAGGAATAAGTTTATATAAAGTACGTTTTGTATTTACTCTAAAACTACCGAGTAATCAGAGTGACTTATTTCCAATTTTTTATACAAATTAAAAGAAAACGTTTCTCAAGATTCGAGAAGTCTTAGTCTTGTATTTGCACAGACACAAATCTAATTGAGAATCTTTCACGAACACGCTTTTATAATTTAAATACTTGAAAAATAAAAATTCTGACGTGGCTCAGTTTGACGTGACCGGTAGGTTCAGTGTCAACCTCGTGCGCGGGAAATTAATTTAGACATTAGGCGAAGTACTGCGCGAAGAATTCCGATCTACCTATTTTACGCAGAAATGCATGCTAATTTTGTTTATAAACACAAAAACTACCGAGCAGTTAAATTGAATTTTTGAAATTCCTCTATAGAAACTCCAAGACTGCATCTATTAAGGCTTTAATTAACTTACAATTCAATTTATGTATTACTAAATCAATTTCTCTAATCATTTCTCAAAGAACCATTACTTCCTTACCTTTTTAATAATTGCAAAAGGAAGAAATCCGGAATGGGTCATCTCAACTCGTCTGGTAATTTTACTGTCGATCATTTTGTATAGAGTGATTTCAAAACAATCTAATATCTAAACTCATTTTAATCATCCTAAGCAACCAAACATAATGCAACGTGACTATCGATATGTATAAGACGTCAATGGCAATTCACCTATGACACGCGAGTACACGTGTATCCATGTACATGTTAAGCGTGGATCTGTATATACTAGGAAGTGAACTGCTGGTCGAATTTTACGATCCACGCCATCGTGGCTCTCGATCATCGCAAGCGCAACGCGGGGCGAGGGGTGAGTGCTTGTTTCCCGGTTGCGCGCGGCCGGAGGATCCCTTTCGCGTCGGGAGCCGCGTTTCCATGCGTATGCCCTAGTAAAATGACGAGAGGAATGCCTCTCTTCCCTCTTTCCGGGAGGCAGGAGGTATGCGCAAACGTTAGCGGCTCTGTTACCTGGTACTCGTGATTTATTCATTCCACATACATAATCGTTCACCCATAAACCGAATGGCAGATACCTCTTGCTTGGCCGCTTACATCCGACCGAATAACTTATCCCCGGTAAATCTCTATTTTCCCGGCCGTTTAACCGTGCTATATCGGGAGCGCCCGCGTGATTTTTTTTTTTAACCGAACCCGGCTCTTCCACGGCAAAACGAAAATTACCTTCCGCGGCGTAACGCTTCCGATGAGGCTGAACGGAGGCCGCGCTGATATCCCGCCGTTGGAGAGACGAATGTATCTTCATCGGAAAGTTTTCGTTACGCGCCTCCCGGATGGAATGAAGAATTGTAGCTACGATTGCGAACCTCGAGTTCCTGGACGTGTAATCTGTTTTGGTGAAGCTGTTCGTGCCTCGGACAATGGTGCATACCGGCAAATATCGAAGAAAAATTTGATTCGCTCGATTATACTTTGGGTCGTGGATACGTTGTAATTTGGAAATTGTTTCGAATGTTTTGAAATAATTCGTTTCATAAAATTGAGATGTTTTTGTAATATTTCCTGGTAATTCTAGGGTGTTCAATTATCCTTTTCTTTGTGCGTGGTCTGCGGAATGCAGACTTTGCATTGGGATTGTCTTCTTAATGTGGTCTTTGGAATTCTTTTTTGGAGAATTGAATTAATGAATACAGTTGGTATCGTTATGTAATTCTTTGTTTTTGTGTGCTTTTAGTGCTGGAAGAATAATTTTTCAATGGGAAGTTGTTTATTCTTTATTGCGGTGATTATAAAGTAGACTTGTCTCCGATTTCGTGGACCTCCTGTTCGTTAGAAACCGATGGATCAATATTCGTTTCATTTGTTGCAGTGGACGATAGAACTTCACGTATTTATAATATTTATATAAATGTCTTTAAACAACTGGTGAAACGAAACCTTTAATGAATCTATATCCAATACCGTTTCAGTTTACCTTTGACGTACTGCTCCGTTCATGAAAGAAATTGTATTTCATTATTAATGCCAATACCTTTAAAATACTCTGCAAACATACATATTGACATAAACATCAGTATTGCAGTAACTTGAACAATGTTAATAATCCTTCTTGAAAGAATTAAATCAACACTGAAATTATATTTAATAACGAGATACAAGAACAACGAATATTAAATGACTCAAAAAATAAAATAACCATTCATTGCTTAAACTACTTACACTGACTGTTACATACGTGTCACATGTGAAACACACTACCATACACATTTCGCACTATCAAATTCTTCAAAAATTACGTATACATCTACTTACACGCCAAACCACTAATAAACCAATCTCAAAGATCAAAGCAACATCAACAACACTTACAGAAATAGAAATAGAAATTCAAAATACCATAGAACCTCAGTTATCCGATTTAATTGATCTACTAACAAGTCCAGACAAATGAAAACTCGAGAAGAATGTTCCTGAGGTACAATCCAACAATCGAAAATATCGAATTTCCGGATAACCAAAGCTTTAAACGATCTCGGTCACGACAAATAGCAACTTGGTTAATCTAGGTCCTACTGTATTCCAAATATGTAGTACCGATTCTGATACAGCGCAACGTGCTGGTCCGACTCGTTTCGGGTATGGCTAGCGCTTGAGGAGTGGACGGAGACATGCTCTTTGTCGTCTCGATGCAAGAAACGAAACCAAACGCTTCGTAGACCGCTCCCACATCAATCATCTTTCGCAGTTTCGTGGTAGAAAGGATCGGTTGCAGAGCAAATCGTTCCATTGGGGGTCAGTCCGGGTTGCGCAACGAGTCAACGTCGGGGCCGTTCGGTGAGACGGGGACCCCGTGGTACCGGGGCACGAGGAATACACCTCGAACGTATAACTGGTCTTGTTGACTTAACGGATCAATTCGATGCAAATCACTCGTTTGCGATATACACGTCGGGGCCCGTAGCCCGATCTCGGATCTCTCTATCAGACGTTGCGCCGCGTCTACCTAGCTCGGCATCGCGCTGTCTTTCTTACGTACCCCTCGTCCCTTCTCCGCCGGTCGTTGTCATATCCCATGACAGAGCATTCGGGAATTAGCGAATGGGCCAATTATCGGACCGGCGGCGGTGGTCTGGCTTGGTGGGGAGGACCCCGATTGCGCGAATCGACCGATCGACTCGAGAAACCGCGAGAGGATCGTGGGTCACGGGGTTACTGTGGGAATCCCCGTGACGCGTTCTGATCGATTACCGATCGTTACGTTTCTTGATATACAGTCAATACTGTTTTTACATGGTAGGCATGTTGTAAAAAAATTCGAGTAAAATTATATATCGTAACTTAGGGAATATAGAGATTAGTTATAGGCTCAAGAAATTAGAAAAGTAAAGCAATAGGACGTATGAAAATTCATGTTAGAATTCGGGCGATTGTGTCAAATCGAATCGGAGAACATATATCTTTTCGAATGAAAAATCTTATCAAAATTTTATAAACATGCTCGTGTAAAAACAGAATTGAATCTACATTGCTTTGAACGTTTTGTTTTGCATTGACCATTAGACTACCGAAGATGTTTTGTTTCATTTCAGGGAAAAATAAAGTTAATAACCATAATAATTTATAACCAGGATTAAATTGTAACGAAACATTTAAATGACAGAGTAATCTTCGCCTCCAAATTAAATAACTGATTTATTTCATAAAATAGACCCGGAATTATCATTGAGATGGACAACGGTCAAATAAAAGCGGCTTGTTTACCCAATTGAAATTTTTAATTAGGCTCTGAGGCGTATTATCTCGTTGATAGTCTAAGGGTTAAGGAAATTAGTGAACTACAGTACTTTTCAGAACTGTTATCAGAATAAAATACACGTTTTTATAGCTCGTTAAGTTTCGTTACTTTTTATTCAACCATTAAAGGATTGATAATGAATTGTAAGTTACATAAATTCGAATATACTTGGTATTCTTTTTCCGTATTAATCCATAAAAGACGAATGATTGTCTTTATTAGAGAATGAGTTAAAATAAATAGATTCTCTACATAAATATTGTTATAGCTAAAGCATACATAAGATGCAATGTTTTTTTATAATATGTAAGATGTAATTTCTCTTTTTTTTGTTTCTGACTATGTGAGCCGAAATCATTATTTTAATGATATTATGTAGTACAGTCTTTTAACCCATAAACAACGACACAGTTTTGCAAACAAATATGTTAGACCACACGACAATGATATAGAATATCTATTCAACAGAAAGATATTATATTATACCACCTATTTTATTCGAAATGTAGGTAAAATTACTTTGAATTAGAATGTTTAAATATTTTTATTTCATTATTATCAATGAGACGACGATCTGGTTGACGTCGATCTTAAAAAAAACGTTTGTCATCTATCATTTCTGAGCTATATCGGTTTCGCTTCTTCAGAACCAATATTATTTCCGTTATACATCGATTCTATCACTGTTACTCGTGGTTCTGAAACAAAATGCACAACCGATATCCTGAGTAATAATTATGACATTATTTCGGTTCTCCATAACTGTTTTAGTCGAAACCAGTATTGAACAGTTCCATATAATTATTTTCGGAACCTATTCAATCCCTGCAGAGAACATAAGTTCAACATTTTCAGCGGATGCACAACGGCTGACATAGGCACTCGTTAATTGCGTGATCCTCGATCGCATCCGTGCAGCTGTGTCGGCCGAAAAATGATGTTCATCGCAGGAGTAAATCGCGCGGAGCGACGAACGACGAAAGTAGGAACCGTCGAAAAGTTGTTGGCCGCGTGTGATGCGAATTCAAAGGTAGTCAGCGAGCGAGGAGGAGTACGGAGCCGATCCTGAGTGGCCGTGGCGCGGAACAGCGTTCGATGGAGCGGAACTACCAGTCACCTGCTCGCTTCCGGCACGTCGCTGTGGTTGTCCTCCCTCTCTTCTGCCTCCTCCGCTATCGCGCGAACCCTCGGACAGTCTTCGAACGTCTCCGCTATTTCCGTCTCCCCTTAACACCACTGCCTGTTTTTCGTTGCGTCTCTTAATCTTTTGTGCACGAAAATTCTTTTCTAGGATATCTGCTAGCAACTTATCCCCTATGTCAGCAGCCGAAATGTCTGCGCTTGTTCAAACACGAACGTTGAAATATTTTTACGTAAATTTATTCATTTTCAAGGTACAAATCGACGCGACAGTGTTAATAAAGGTTCGAAGTAATTTTATCAGATTCTTGAAAGAATGAATTTTGTACAAGAAAATTTACAAATTAGTGTCTGGATACATGTTTCATCCTCTTCATTACACGAGACATTAATGTATTATGGTAAAAATATTAATAATATGTCATAAGTATTGCATAACACTTGTTATTATTATATGAGATAAAGAAAATTTATATTTGTTGAGAAAATACTTTTCGCTTGAATTCAATAGCTACGCGATGTCTCTTTAAAAAGGACAGACAAGGATTACCATTTCTACTTCTTAGAACTATGAATACGAGTGTGTCGAATAAACTGTCAAGATCAATTACATCGAGAATGAGGTCTTTAAAGACAGAATTTTATTTCATGAACAAATAATTGAAGAGAATAATTGACAACTCAGAAAAATAAACAAATTCTTGGAATTCCTGAAATTCTTTTCAATTCTTTGTATATAAAGTTGAAGAAAGGATATATATTTCGAAATAAAATTCATATTTCTTCCCACATCTCCCATCAGTTAATCCTATCAAACATTTCCTTTTTATAACTAAGAAAAAGATAATTTCTACAGATAAATGAGTACAGAATCCCTAAATATTGATCTTCATTCGAGAAATATAAAGAATGCACATGTCCAATTATTTCGTCGTAGAGTGTAATCTTCGTAGTGTCCTCTTACGATGACGTCAAACGTACCAAACGAGGATTTCGTTTCTATTGTCCTTGCGATAAGAAGGGGGAACAATGAATCGGATATTCTTAGCGAGCCTTTGTGATCATACATAAGTCGTTACGCGAGTGAAAAGTTTTACAGGTACGTTACCAATACACGCGTACACGTGCACGGTTGTATATAGAAATCTCGGTGGCCGCTCCGGCTGAAGCGTTCCACGCCTGGGAACGTTGAGCATGACTAAGCGTTACGGTTGTTTCGGATCTGGACTGGACAAGCAGATCGAACGATCGACCGATGGCCGCTCGTTTAATCTGGGCACATTCAAACTCAGCGTATGGAACTTGCGCCCGGCGACGAATACTACCATTTCGGAGGGTCCGTTTGCTGTATTCATTGTTCCCTGTCACGGCATTCCTTGCCCGAAAGTACTAATTAGATTAATTAAACTTGGGACTGAACAATGCTCGCTAGCAAAATATTCGGAAGAAGTGCTGCATTATACACTGTGAATAATATGTATCTCTCAGGTTCTTTGAATTTTGAAAGTATTGAAAAGGCATGAATAAACTTAACGTAGAAAGTTTTTCTAGGTTGAATTGTATAAAAGAGAAACGAATAATGAATGCAGCAAGTAGATGTATATTTACTAAGAAAATATTTGGAAGAAATACTGTATTTACGGTTTACAACGATCACCGTCTCGAGGCGTGTAATTTCAGTGTATTAGAAGATGTTGAGCTGCTTTGGTTATTCTTCGTATCTTAAGTTTCGTAAAATCAGTTATGTGTCTTCAATGTATGAAGGTAAGAAATTAATCTTCGTTGCTTTAAAATATGGATGATAAGTGCCGAAAATTAATTACGTGTATAATGCCTAGTACAGATTTAGTGGTTTCCTTCGCTAGGTAAAATATTAACTATTAATTAGATGGTATTTCTCTTAATGTAATTAAAGCTTGGGTAAAGATATTGTATCCTTTGCATGAATTTTATAAATACGTGTTTACAAATTTTTAAACTTGTCGATTAAATCAATTTTCTATAGTTCTTATGCAATTAGACACTGTCAATACTTTCTTAAATGAATAAGACGATATACAGAGTGGAAAACATTTTCCCTGTTAATTTTGTCCTAGTCAAATTATCGTGGCGCCGTAAGAATCCACGCTGCTTCAACCGGTCTTCAATTAATGGATTTAAATGGATGGTTTAGAAGGGTTTAAGCCATGAAACAATCTCGTTTAAAGTTTCGGTTTCTCTGATACTAAGCTGAAGCCAAAGCTTAAAGAGTAGTCGCCGACTTCCACTCGGCGACCACCTACGTTTACGCGCATAAATAGAAACAAATGTAAAATCGAAGAATCTAAATCTGTACTGCTTCATCATTAATTTTTTCGCGATAACTTCATACAGAGTGCCTCACCTAATTATCACTGTCATTTTTAATTTCACGAAAAAACTAGTCCAGTTAAAGTTATAGGTCATTATTTGCAAGATTCCAAAGTCACTGACACTTTTCAAATGGAACCCTATATTTTCTGTTGCATTTTTATTCTAGTGTTAATCTTATGTAAACGAGAAATTTTTAAACAACTAAAGGCTGTTTCCATAAAGAAAGGAATTGTACATCGAAGAAATAGATAAAATTATTCTTACTTAGTCCAATAATTAAATTATCTATTTATCTTTTTCTATTTTTATGTATCAAAGCTCGAAGTCGCCATTACGGCGGCAACATTTTCCGATGAAATATTTTATTTCAATATTTCACATATTGATGCATTGTACGAAGTTCAATTCATAAAAAGACTACAATGTTGCAAAATCAAACCAAATTGTGTCTGATTATGTGTTATTCCTTTGCCTATAATATCGCATCAGAGTCGTAGTGATGATTTCAAATGTAACTTAACAAACATAAATATTATTAAATTCGTTTGAACGAAAATTACATACTATTCTACTTTTATAAATGATTACTGTTTAGAGTAAACGTTAACATAAAGTAAGCCTAGAATTTTCTCGTATTTTAAATCAATAACAAAGTAGATAGATCGATCACAGTTAAAAAAAAGCATAGAGCAATCGGTTAAAATGAAAACTTTATAATTTTGCCAAATCAAACAAGTCACCTCTAAAGTGCATAGTGCATAAGATCCGATGCGAGGAATATAATTCACGGAGTTATCACTCGCAGCAGCCAGCATGTGTAGGAATTTAGGAACGGCAAGTGGCGAGCGAGGATATTGGGACCACGGCCCGTATTTCTGCTCGAAGTCCCGAGAGAGAGGCTAAGGGGCCCATTACGCGGTCGTAAACCTGTAGGCTAGGTCTCATGCACTGTTATACGCATCCCGTGCAACCTCCGCAAAAAAATACCACATTGTTCTACCCACGACACTCGCATACCTGAAACACGGAGCGAAACGGCTATTCGGCAGGGGATATTAAGTAAAAAGAAATGGCGGAGGGACCAGGCACACCGGAGTTCCATCTGCGGAAGCTGTTTCGGACGTGTCCGATAACTTCGACGATTCTGGAAATCGTCAACCACCAAGGAGATTGCTTTGAATTCGTTCCTGGTAAATGTGTCCCCGGTGAATGGTTTCGGATGTAAAAGACAGACGCGCTAACCCTCTATAGGCCCGTGTCATTTTGAAGTCACACTCTAATATATTGGCATCTTGTTGATTTATTATTATTTATTATTATTATTATTCTGTTAATAATTATAGGAAAATAATAGTAAATATTGTAAATTATATTGGATGATATTGTTGGGACGGCAAAGTTGCTGCAATATTATTTGAATATGAAGTTTATGAAATGGCAAAATATACTTAAATTTAATATTGTTATTATTTCAATAGCAATAAATTAAAATCATTGACAGAGGAAATTTGCAGAGTAGTAATTTTTATGTTGGAAAAATCAGTGATCGAAACTTTTAACCAACCACATATATGTCACCAGTGAATCGAAAGGACATCAAGGTGCGGGTTCATATGCTGGAAACACGTGGCAGATATTGTGTACAATGCCGCATTTCCAACGCAGTGAGAAATATGTGACATTCGATTCACACAACGCATCACCGCGAAGTTGGGGGCATACCTCAAATATAACAAACATGTTGTTGTGAACGTAAAGCCGTGTAAACTTTTACATTGTCAATAGAAAAAACTGATTTCAATGGGGAACGCTCTATTCACTTGCAAACTGAAATACATTTATTCTTCATTTATCTCTACTTGTTATCTCCACTTGTAAAATGTCACAAGTCTTTAAATTTCTAATCTTAAACAATGAACAATAAAAGTAGAATTATGCATGAAATTTTAGTAATGATAAATTACACCCAAATTATCTTTGGATGCAATTCATCACTATCCACAATTTGAAATAATTTCTTTGAACAGTGTTATATGAAAAATTCTAAAAACTCCACCTTCTTGTGATGAACGTAAATCTCAATCTAGTAGGAAACATTTTCTCTTAATGAACAATTAAAGAGTCAATCAGTGGTTTTATTTTGCTCAAGAACACCCTCAATCTCTTTATCCGATTACATCCTTTCATTTAAATCAGCTGCATAGCCCTCAAACGATTCTGAAAACCCTCAATTTCCCGAATTCTCCATAAAAATCCTGAAAGGGAACATTTCAAAGCAATACACGCACACGAATGCATCGCCGAAAAATGGTTCCTTTCGGTCCCGAACGAGGTGCACGCGACCCCTTAACTCGCAACGCGAGGCATCATCCGCGTCGTTGTCACTATTAAAAATATTATCCAGCCAACAAGAGGCGGGAACCAGGCAGCAACGGCAGAAAATGACAATCGTCGCCGGGCGAGGCCGTTCTGTCCTGATAATCCAGTGTGAACAATACGTAGAACTGACAGCCGCGTCGGTGGCATTAAAAATATTTTCATTCCCGGCGACGTAATTTTCGCCGTGGTTCGTCCTCGTCCTCGTCCTCGTCCTCGTCGTAGTTGTCGTCGACGACGACGGATTATGCGCCCGCCCTTCGAAAATAAAAGCAAATAGCTTAACATCTAGAACCTATGACGTTATGCCGTGTAACTCGGCCCATCTCGAATAAAATGATTCCGTTCGCGGAAGGGAGAAAGGACGACCGGGGGTAGACGGGGATGGGGGCGTGTGAGTCTGGGTGACGAGCGGATGGAAGAGTACGCGGAGAAAGAGAGACAAATCGCAAGAGAAAAGAGAGAGAGAGAGAGAGAAAGATACAAATTTAGAGAAGAGAGAGAAAATAAAGACTAAAGGAGAGAAACGAAGATATAAAAAGAGAAAGATACAGATGTTGAGAAGATAGAAAAAATAAAGAATAAAAGAGAGAAACGGAGATAAAGTGGAAAACATATATGCAGAGAGAGAGGGGGGAGGGAGACGGAAATGAAAAAAAGGAATAGAAACACTGAGATGGAGATAAAGAGGAAGATGCAAAAGAAGAGAAAAGAAAAGCAGAAGGAAAAAAGAAGAGAAAAGAAAAACAGAAGGAAAAAAGAAAAAAAGAAAGAAGCACACATACAGGAAGAGATAGAGGGAAAGAAAGAAACATGAGAGAGGGGAGGGAGTGTGTGAGAGAGAGAGAGAGAGAGAGAGAGAGAGAGAGAGAGAGAGAGAGAGAGAGAGAGAGAGAGAGAAGTAGGGATAGAAACAGAGAAAGGTAAAGAAAGAAAGAGAGAGACCAAGAGAAAAGCGACCCGTCGTTGGTAGGGTGCGGGCGCGAGAAAATCGCGGTGCCAGGTATCGCGTTACTAATTCAGCGACCCCTGAAATACATCCATTCAGCGGCGCACACCAGGTACCGCGGATGTATGCGGGAGGAGCCGAGGCCTTCTACTCGGATCTCTATTCTATCTCGTCGTCGTCAGCGGCAGCAGCAGCCATGGGGTTCATGGAAACAGAACGACCCACTGCAACCGGGATCTCCGCGGAGAGGGGAAAAAAAAAGTAGGAAAGAGGGGTTCACCGTAACGGCGCGGTTCGACGGGAGACGGAGACGGAGATTCACGGGCCAGCGACGGTAAGAGAGCAACGGGCTAGATAGAAGAGAAAGAAAAGCGGCTGGAAATGGAGCGAGACAGGGGCAATGCAAAAATCGGGGAGGGAAAAGAGACAAACAACGTTCCGCACCTACACACGCGTGCACGTGTTGTGCGCGTTTATGGACACACGTGCATAAAGTACGTGCACGGAGCGAGAACGAAGCCAACGTGCGGATAGGAGAGATGTTGGGATAAATACAGCGCGGAGCGAGGTGCACGGAAACTGGGGATAAGGACAGACGCGTCCGCGAACTAGGATGAAAGGGGGTGGAACGAGGACGGAGAGCCTAGTCGGAGATAACAATGCGAGCGACAGAGAGCCGAACCGGAAGCAGAGTCAATGACTCGAGCTTCGACTCAGTCCATTCGAGGTGACATGAAAGTGTGCGCGCAACTAGACGACCCCGGGACGAGCCACGCGAGATTTATTGGATCAGCCGGCAGAGAATGGATCGAGGATTATTTTAAATACTGAATTTCGATTGCACGGATCGCCGCAATGCTCGAGTCTTCGTTGACGTTAATATTGTCAATGTCGTTCACGGTGTTATTTATTGTTAATTCCAGCTTGTTCGAGTTTTGATCGACAGTTTGGGCGCTGTCGCGATTAGCGGAGAGAGCGTTGATTTTAGCTGTACACGAGGAACGATGGTACTTTGCGAAGTGTCGCCGGTGGGTAAGAATTATCTTGAAAGTTTGCGGATTAGTATCGGGCGTGTCGGAGTATAGGAAAAGTTCTACGCCGAAGTACTTTCGTTTTTGGGGGAGTTGAATGACTGTGTTAATGATTGAGATATTTGAAGGCTGGTGATGGCGATTTCCATGTTTTCAAACTTTTTAAATTTTCCTGCTGGGGCAGTTGATAGTTTAACATTTTATTTGCCATTGTTCCGTGTATGAAATATAAGTTTAATATTTCTTTTAATTAATTGTAATTAAACATTGAAACTTGATGAAGAAGTATTTGTATTTCTGGGGATCTGCGAATTTTAAAAGTATTGAAAGAGTATTGAAAAAGTTTAAATGATCTCGATATAGAAGGTTTTTTACAAAATTCAACTACGTTAGAAACAAATAAACATTATTTAGTCGAACATTCCGTCATGTATAAAATCACATAGACGGTATTGTAGATCTGAATCAATTCTCTATTCCCACAAGAAAATCCTCGATCAGACTTCAAACTATATTTATTACGGAAAAAATGGTTACGTGGAACGTGGAGCGGGTGCGAATAGAACGAAAGAAGTGCGAATGGAAAGCCTCGATAACCAATATGAATTCGTGCACGCAACTTTAGCGGTACTTTATCTCACCGCCAATCGATGATCCAATAAGAAACGTCAGTCGTTCCGGAGAAAAATCATCGACTTTCGAGTAAAATTAAGATTTCATTTTCTTTTTATTATATAGATAAACAATTACATTCTGATTTTCTTTCAAAATCAACCATTTATACGACTACACAAGACCATACTTAATTTATACATTTCCTCCTTTTTTTGCTTTCTTGTTGTTTAATTTTGATTTTCTATTTTAATAAATATAAATATGGTACTATTAATTAGATGAAATTATTTTGTATCAATATTTACTTTGATATATTGAATGTCCTAAAATTTATAATTCAATTTTACCAAGTTTTAGTATAACTTCTCTTAGTATTCTCAACGAACAAGAAAGACATATTTTTACTTTGCTTCATTAGTATCATTAATAATACAATTTTCCTAATTTATATTACCCTAAAAACGTCAATTTTGAACAGTCAATTTTATTCGAATACAATCAATCTTCATTAAAATGATATCAATCTATCCCCAAGGACGTTTCACAATAAAAATTTCTCTACCAAAACCATACTGTTAAAACTACACATAATTCCACATTTCTTTCCATTCATTTAATTCACAGAAAAAAAACAGATTTCCATAATTTATCCCACGTTCTCAGGTATTCCTCATTCCTTATCCCCCTAACAAAAAGACGAAAAAAAGAGAGCATCGCAGGGCGATTAAAACAAAAAAAAAGAGCAAACCATGGGGCAGGATTATCGTCAGTGCATAAAGTCAACTTCGGCCGGATCAAAGCTCCGGATTCACTTGGCGTATCGGCTGAAAAACCGCTGGCCAATCTCTTTTGACGCGCAATAATCACGTTTCTACACGGACGTCGTTGACTATCAGCAGTTTTATTTCACCGTCAGTTTTCGTGCCGGTCACTTCGTTTCCCACACTTGGCTCGCACGACCTCACATTAACTTCGTTCATAGCACCGGGCTCGGGGCCGAGATGCGCGACTGATGCGTGTCCAACAGACAAGAAGAGAAAGACGCTGGACGAACCATACCGGAGTGTATTAGAAGAATCGATTGGCTTCCTTCTTGTTCCTCTTCTTGTTCTTCTTCTCCTTCGACGCCATCTTCTTCGTACTCTTTGTTTTCCGCGCTCGAAGAACGATGCGCGCTCTTTCTAGCCAACATTTCCTGAATGAATGTTACACTTCATCAGCGATTCTTGTCCCAGTATGTGCTTTTTCAGCCGTCGATGCTTTACGTAAATGCTTAGAGTGCGAGCCAAACTTCGTTCCGTGTTCGTGAAAAATGATTCGGAGATACTGGAAGTACCTAGGCGAGGTAAACGTTCGATGATTAGTTCGGTGAAGTTATTTTCCGTACTTCGTGTGGCGTGGTCGCGTTGGCATGTTATGTAAATCGGTTTGGTTGCACATATAAACGTGTTCCAGTACTGAGAATTTAGTTACGATTGATGGCGAATGCGCGATAACCTGATTATTAGACATCTCTTGTTGAAACGGATTTGTTTTTCCATTTATTGAGGTAATCGGTGTTTCATTATAATTTCTGTGAATTTTTTAGCAACACTGATGTGCTTCAATATGAGAAGCAACATGTTTAGCACTAAAACACAAATTGAATAATTGAGCGTATCTTTCAACGATAAAAACAAATTCAATTACTTATCGTATGCACATATTATGCAACGCAATGTAGAATTTTTATTAAAAATTTTTTTAATAAAAAGATTATAATCTCTAAGAAATATTGTAATCTCGTTAATTTTAGATTAACGATAATATAAATTACGAATATTATTAGCGATAACTTAGTAGTAACTTTAAAAACAATTCGGGACTTCTCCTCATATTTATTCCTTTATTTCGAAGAAAAACTTTCTATACGTTTCTGTGGTTTCTAAAAAATTTAGGTATCCCTCGGAATTTTATTTCATTTCACATACCGAATGCACACTTCTTTCATATTGCCGGAAGTTCGAGGACGTGAATATCTTCCGCGACTCGCAGGTGGCACAACTCGAATTTCCTGACCGTTTAACTCCGTAAAAAGGTGTAAAGCTTTGGTTCCCTTATCCCTTTGATCTCCAGCAGGGTTACTCATCTAACTCGGAGATCTAGCTTGGACATTTTGTACCGATAACTTCGGACGACCGATAGTTTCGGCCCTAAATCCAATCTTCAGAAGTGATCTCATTGAACCATCCGTGATACCACGATGACTGGTCCGAAGAAATCAAAAAGAAAGAAGTTGAAGGCTCGTAGGAAATTGAAAAACCTGTGGACTCGCGTTGCATATACTTTAATTTGATGGAACGTATATTTTAACTCGATACCTTTGCAATGATAAAAGTCTTATCTTTGGTCAAATTTAATCAAATGAATATATGAACTAAAAAGCCACGCAGAAGGTTGCAGTGGTAAAAATTCCTTCATACATCGCGATATATCTAACAGTAAAGAAGTACATCAATACTTCTATTCAAAGATATTTAAAATTCGATTTTACACGTGTCTATGAGAATAATTGCGACCGCCGAAAGTTTAAAAGATAAATAAGCTTGTTTTGTTTTTCAAGCTCCAATTTCCAAAATCTCTATATAATAAATACAAATAAACGTCGATAAAACAAAATGACAGGTTTCAGTTTCCTCATTTCGCAGTTATTACTGTATTAATACGGTTAAACATCCTAAATAATTTCGAACATAAATAGTTTCACTTGAATACTACAACGAATATATAAAGAAATCGAAAACGATCTACTGTTACGATTTTCATAAGGATTATATTATATATTAATGCTGTTAGACGCTCGGTAGTTCTCGTGTTAACACGTTAATGTCACGCAGGTGCAGGGATGTAAGTTCACCGGTGATAGCCGTTAAAACAATCTCATCCTCGTCGAAACATCCGTTCGGAATCCACATGTCCGGAGGTGTGAAATTGCCCGCTTTCGTCGCGCTCCACCCTTTTTTTCCGCCCACGATTTCACAGTCCGGCCACGGGTGCGCGTTTGTGCGTATCCTGCACGAATCCTACGTAATCGTGAAGGATAAAATCCACGGATTCGGCTCGCCGTGGTTGCCCTGTCAGCCCGTGAGAATGTAGAATAAAAACAACCGTGGATATAGATGCACGATGGAGAAGGAGGGAGAGGCTGTTTCTTGTGCACAGTTCGACGAATCCGCCTACGTTTCAGTGGACACGCAGCTGTCCGCGTTCACCAAACAGAAAACTCTGATCAGACACCGGAACAAACCGCGGCGATTCGCGTTAAACTAAAAATACGGCTGGTAATCACATGTCCGGGTTATTTAACACTTTAAGTGGCCAATCAACCTGGTAGAATCATCTTAGGATTGATTTCGCTATACGCGATACTATGAAGACTAAATATAAACAGCGGTACTTTCTTTTAAAATTCATTTAGGAAGGATTCCATTGTTCCACGATTTAGTTTTGAAATCAATTTCTCACAAATGTTTCTTTGCAAAGACGAAGTTGCGGCAACCGTTTACTATTCGATAAATCGGGAACTTTTCCAAAACTCTTCCTCGTTCGGTGTGATGCGATTTTTACCGGGTCAGTTGCAAATGTTACAATTTTTTGGGCAGCTCATTGGCTCTTAGTAAATTTTGCGACTGTAACTTTTTCACGGTTGACCAGCCAGTTTCTCTTTGCCAGTTTGTTCCGTATAGATGGTACGCGGTACTTGCAGACACGCTAACGATCAAGAATTGTCCTACGCTCGAAGAACCAGCCATTACGTATACAAAGTTTGAGGAACGATTCTACATTTCGCAGTTCATTAAATGTCGATACAGTGTTTGTCAAGTGGAATTGTCCAATAAGTTGTTAACCACAAGCAATACGCCGCACTCTAATTCTTCCCGTAGATTATCCGCTTTCTTGAACCTGATTTTAAACGCTCTAAGTGATGGAAACAACTAAAACACTAACATTTGTTCATTTCACACGCGACCACTTTAAATGATTTCATAAACATTTTGACTTTTTCATGTATATGAAATATCTAAACTCATGTTTACATTCTTATTTACATTATTAGTACGGATATACTATAAATATTAAATACTAGATACCAAAACGCTTCGTTTTTCAACTACATTAGCAAAACAATTCCGCATTATTATAATATAAACGAACGCGACGCAAAACAATAGATAAAGAAATCTTAACACTACTTTCATTGAGAATGTCGGAAGACACATTTTAAAATAATAACTTAAATTTTTTTTCTAAGCTTAACCATGTCTCTTCAATTGATTTTTCGACTCTTCCTAAGCACTAAAACTGCCAGACAGGTCAAATTGATCCACTTAAAAATTTTTATTTTCCAAATATTAAAATTATGAAGGCGTTATTGCAAAAAGTTATTAATTAAATTTGTGTATTTGTACTGACGCAAGACTAGGAGACCCTTCGAATTTCAAGAAACGTGTTATTCTATTTACAAGAAACTGGAAACAAATCATTCTAATTGCTCGGTAGTTTCAGTGTTAGTAGTTACAAAATGAATTTAACGCTATGTTTTCATTAGATTATATTAAACTATTTATTGTATTACATTAAATAATTTAATAGGCAACAATGGTGCCAAAAAAAAACTAAATAAAGAGTGATAAAAACCATGTTATACTTTCTACTTAGGCTACTTTCACAATTAAAACAAATCAAAGAACACCGTCGCGACCGGCCCCCGCGACACCTCGCTCGATCCCGCGCCGCTGCGTGTCACGCCGTCATTCACACCAACGTCGGATCACAAAGAAGCCATCGGGCACAAAATCGAGTTCCGTCATCCGAGCAAAAACCACAGAAATGAGAAGTCCGTAGGTAGTCATCCGGACGGAGGAGGATTCCTCGACGTAGCACGCCGCGTAAGGAGGGAATGAAAGGCTGGGGAGAGG
Organism: Nomia melanderi; assembly: GCF_051020985.1. Taxonomy (NCBI): domain Eukaryota; kingdom Metazoa; phylum Arthropoda; class Insecta; order Hymenoptera; family Halictidae; genus Nomia; species Nomia melanderi. The sequence continues at coordinate 9,079,355 of NC_135004.1, read as the reverse complement.
GAGAGGGCAAGACGAGAGCCGTACAGTTAAATTGTTATGACATAATTAGGGGCGATCCGTGGTAACGTCGACGGCTGGTGCAGCGGCGGTGGTGGTGATAGTGGTGGTGGTAGCGAACGATGACGGGACCGAAGACAAGGGCGAGAGAAGAAAAAGAGAGAAGGGCGAAAAGAAGAAGAGGACCGCTCGCTCCGAAGTCGAACTGGAATCGAAACTGCCTGGTGCAAACCATTCATTCTTCACTCGGCCGTGGTACCATTTGACCAGTTCATTCAGGGATTTAAGACTTTTCCTAGAGCTCGCCCCGTGCTCGGTTTTGTTTCCATTCCCCGTTTCTTTCCCGTCCACGGGACGCCTGGTCTCGTTCCCGTCTCCGTTCTCTTTCCTGTTGCTGCTCGCGGTGCAGTTACGCTATCCCGGTCGTCACGTGAGCGCAATTTTCTGCGCCGATGACGGGTCGTGCAGATCAAGCTACGAACTTCCTTGCATCGCGTTTTACAATCTTAGCCGAAGCCTTCTCGGAACTTCTCCTTCTCTCTCCTGTCCATTGTCTTCCCGTCCCACCCCCCTGTTTCCCGTAAAGACCCAGTCGATATTTCGTTTCGGCCGGGTACCATTTTGCCCGGAACGCGGCCACTGTGTCTTTCGCGACGGATATTGGCTGCGTGAGAGGATGTTGAAAAAGTGACAAATTTGTAATCCTTCGAACACCTGAGGGTTTAATGAATTTGAATTCATTTAAATGATGTTTTTGGATTATTAGTTTTGTAGCTTGTTAGGTTCATTGTTTGTTAGCTTCAGTAGCATGTAGAGTATATAGTACAGGATTTTAATTGATTGTAAACGGCCTATTGTTCAGCAACTTTACTAACCGTCAAGCCGTTACTGAATCGTTGAAATTAGAAGGTAGTTACAATATAATTTGCATGTGTCATAGTTTAATGAATCCTTCGGACGGATGAAATAAACTTATATAGATTTTCTTATTGTATCGATTTTTAGTTAAAATGTCTTGTTTGTCTTCGTAAAATAATAAAATTGTATTAATAAAATAAAGAATACATAGATAATAAAAATGTTTTTTTATCGTTTCCTTATGCGGGGATAATAAAGTTGATACATATTCAAAGGTCTTTATCGTTATAATCTATTTCATGAAAATGTTGTATTTATTTGACAAAATGCAATTTTTATTATAATTTTCAAGATAAATAAGTTATGTATATTATTATATTTCTTAATTATTATATATTTACCATTTGTACGTTAAAATTTATATTTTTCTCTTGAATAAAACGATGGATTATTTGTACGAAGATTTCGCAAATATTTTTGAATACTTAAATAAGTCATGGATTACAAATGTGCTGAAAAGAGCTAGCGCACACGAGAGAAGCTACGAAACGATCCTTTCAGAGTAATCGGTATACGATGGAAGCTGATTTTAGGTTTTACTAGTACATGAACAGGAAAGTTGAAAATAACGAGTGATGATATTCTCATAAACAAAGAACGTGCTTGTAGCATCTATAGCTTTTTTTAGCATTTTCATAAACAGGATAGCCTTCTGCAGCAAATTACGACAAGCATCTTAAATATTCAACAAACTGTTTACCTTAAAATTATTTACAAACCTATAAATCCATTTTTGTCAAAAACTTATCTTCACTTAAAGTTATTTGTAACTTCAATAAATACCATTTTAAAAAGTCATTTCTACTTTGAATCATGTTTACAATTATTACGAATAAAACAAACAGTTATAAATTTAATAAGAAACTCGTACGTTGAATTATGTAAAAAAGGTGCTATTTTATTTTCCTTTCCATTCGTTGAAATCAGCCTTAAATGATATAACTACATTTTTCCAAAATGTTATATCTCCCATCTGACATTTCGGTATGCAGAGTTCTATGAAAGGGCTGAGAAGAAAGATTGAATCTTTTTCTACGACTGGTTCAAGGATATTAAAGTGCAAAAACGAAGAATATAAAAATCAACTACATCGCTCGAGTTGCCACAATGTAAGCAAATCAAAAAGAGAAATAAAAAAGGGTGGCGTATCAAATGGTAACAGTGATTGCATTCAGTCCAGCGTGTATCGTCTGTCGCGGTATCGAATGAAAGAAATGACTTGCGCAACGATTACTAAATTCCCCGATGACTCGTAATATGATTGACGATGCTGTCGTCGCGCCATGCGAAAACCACTAACGTCAGACTTTCTCTGCGTTCTTCTCCTGTATTCTATGCTCAACGCAGGATTTCAAAGCTCAAGGAAGCAACTAACGAGAAAGGAAACAATTGCCAACGAAACGTCTAATGGATTAACTAAATAACGTAGATCGACACCATCGATATTTACCAATTTTCTTGCTGGTCATTCGAGAAGAGGTCCCCGTATTTCCTACTCGCAGAATTAAACACGTATCCTCGTGCGAGAAAGACGAAGTAAGATTCGAATGTGATAATCGTTCGATCTTCTGCTCCGTCACCAATTTCATCTCGAGTAGCACCACCGTCGCACAGAATTATTTCAGCCAACGAGCATGGGACAAGAATAAACCGTCACAATGACGATTTCGCAATGAACGCTGAAAGTCACAGATATTGCTGTTTGTAGTTACATATAATCTCTAATTTGTTCTTACTTGACTGGTTTCGACTGTCATACACCACTGCCTATACGTTTTTAGACGTTAGGAAAGTTCGTCGGGTGGTAAGTCAGTTTTGAAACAGTGAACAATGACGGCGGGAAGTTACAATGTCGTTTCCTGCGAAAATTCAATATCGGTGTGACGAATAACTTGAAATTGACATAACTTACTGTTGTCAAGATTTCGGCTTTTAGACGCGCTGTTTTGTTCAATCTTAAATTTTCCACGAAATTTATTTTATTCTTTGATTTTAAAATGTACGCTCACAATCTTTTTAGAGATTACTTTCCTTTCAGATAAATACAAAAAACAGATTTGTTTGTTTTTGCATTTATGTGAAAGGAAAATAATTTCTAAAAAAACAAAACACTGTAATTATTCACTCCCTTCATCAAACAAAGAAAATAATAAACATTTAATTTTTAGGACCCGCGGATAAAATGAGCACGAATAAACCGTTACAAGGATACGATCAATTGAAATCGATATAAACAATATATACGATTGTCCAAGAAATAACGGACCCCGACTCGTATCGGAGAGGCACTCCACTGACTGAACCGAGCATCGAATCTCATCGATTGTTTGATTCGAGCGCAATTTCCCCCGAACGCCTAATTATGTATTCAGTTAATTACCGAAAGTTCAAACCCCAACAATCGGTTCGGTTTTACCTCAATTTAACCCCTATCACGGCACTCGAAACTTCGGAAAACTCTTTCCTCCCTCCTCCCTCAGACCCTCCCTAACCCGGCGAACCAGGTTTATTGTGACTCACGCATCGGGACCACCCTTCGCGCGAAACAGGAGCACGCGAAAGTCAGATTCGAAGGTAGCTGCTCGGAAAAGTCAGCGTTTCGAGCGTGGCGCGCGGGGCGTTGTATTTTGTTAATTTACACGGTGCCTAAGCCCCGCCATCGTTAAGCAATCTGCAGAGACCTCCTGCATGTAATCACATCGTGAACAGCATTGTACGACAAATCGAATCAGTTACGAGGGCAGGGCGACAGAAAGAGAAGGAACGACGCCTGGTTAGAGAGAGCGGACCATTAAGTAGATAGAGACGACGGAATGGGGCGGGAGAAGGCGTGCAACATGGACGAAAAGAGATTGTCATCGGAGAAAAGAGAGGGAGATGAACGATACTTATTGCTAAACTACAAAAGTTTATGTAAATCTCGTGTTTTTCTGTGTACGAATTTGGAAGGATTGGAATTAAGAGATTGTGTGAGTACTAAAGCTACAGAAACGAACTGTTGTACACAGTCTTTTGTATGAAAATAATAGATAGTATGTGAACAATAAAATTAAAGGTTTAACAAAATAATCACTTATTTAGTTGACTTACAACTAATCTACGCGTTACGTGTTTAAGTTTGTTTCCATCGAACACGGTAAGCAATCGACTTGATACGTGTCACAAAACGTTTGCTTCTATTAAATATGAAATTTAATTTAATCAGACTTGAGTATCGTTAAATATGTTTTATTGAATATATTATAAGGCGTAATCAAACAAATGTAATCAAACAATCAAAGATTCATGGAGTATATATTGTCCCACGACTCAAGAGGTTAACAGATTCTACACCAGTAACTCTGTGTCATTTGTAATTGAATTTTTAAAACAATTCCAGTTTATTTCACATTACATCAAAATCTGTAGTCGAGTATCAACAACATAGCTCCATCGCATATTCTTTATATTCATACACATTCGAATAACAACCGTTTAAAATATTCGCTTACAAACTTTAAGAAATCATCTGCAACCGCGAATGTATTGTACAACGTTACAAATCCTCCACGACAGTTTCCCTGAAACTTTCCGATATTCGGAAATGATCAGCTGAAAACGAGTTCGCGGAAAGGGTCAAAACAATTTTTTACAAAATTCCGCGTGCATTAACAACCCTATTTCCGTGGTGTACGCACACGGGCTGGTTCGCGTGTACGGCGTCGCTTTAGCACACCGCTCGGCTCGAAGGCTGTGAAATCTGAATACATGCATACGTAGAAGTATATACCTCTGTGGGGGTCTTTATCGCTGTAATTCGTTTAAAAGGAACTACACGGGCGGGCCGTGAATGCCCTCCTAAGTCATGCCACGCGGGCGAGAGGGCGAGCGTGCTTACCTGTGCGCGCTGCTCTACGCCGCACCCACACACGCTAGGCACACCGTATAATTGTACGTCTCGCGAGCGGTTCGTGACGCGGTTAAATACATTTTTCGGGCCGGATGATCGATGAAGCCCGATAAGCGTGTTCAATTAGCGTAGCGCCTTTGTACACGAGGTGGACTCACCGAATTTATTTATCACGATGATGCGCCGACGCGATCGGAACAGTTATACGCGGATGTTTGATGTGTCTGTTTAGCGGTCAATGCCGTGTATCGACTTCGGTAATCGCTCCGCGACGTGTAGTTAACCCTTTGCACTCGAAAAATTTTCGCTGGAAATATTCAGCATTTTCCGATCAGATGTGGATAACATTCTTTGAAACTGACTAATGAGGAAAGATACAGAAATTTAGGAACGAAGCTATTTTGTTCGAATATTTCATACACTGATGTGAGATTATACAAAGCTTGAAGTTGTATATAAGAGTTTATAATATTGTTAGAAAAATCAAGCTGTGACTGAGTGTGGATTCTGGAGTGCACATGGCTAACACTGAACGTACTAGCATTTCGGTATACCTTGTCCCACTGTAACCAGTTAAATTAGTAGTTCGAAAATAAAGGTAAGCAAGTTAGAGGATATATTTTTCTTAGAGAAACAGAAGGAAAAGGAAAGCTGAAGATTGGGAAACTGATTAATCGAATAATGTATGAATTGATATCAAGTTAAATGAATGAAAAGAAACGCAGAATTTTTAATCAAATTTTGAAACTGATCAAATACGTTTAAAAACGTTTAGTGTTAAGATATGATATTGATGATATTCGAATAGTCTCGTAATTGCTGAGGCGAATATTTTGTCTTGTTAAAACAGTGTTGATAGACTACATTGCGAGGCTTATTACGTTTTTCTGTAAACTTTCTGTAAAGCAATTCTTTTGTTAGTACTTTCTTCTATTAGGTTTGGAAAATATGATAGAAAAATGGACCAGCTTGTGCGAGAAAATTTTAAGGAAATATAACGTCTTTTTTTAGTTTGTACTGAATTTGGAAAAACACATTTTTTAGTTTTAGCCACAGATGTTTGTTATTAAATTATATCGATTCACTTGAAATTGTAGTTTATTTCTTCTTTATGTAGACTGCCAAAGTGGAACTAAGTCGCCGATACTGAAAATTTTCGAAATGTATGCATAAATAAAAAATTAATAAAAATAAAACAGGTTACAACTGTTTCAATTGATACAAATGATACAATGATGTACTATGTCTATTCAATATCTGCAAAAAGTCCAAACATATATAAAGTTCACAACTTTACAAATTATATAACATTGTATTAAAGTACAATTATATCGATTCATGGCGTTTACGTTTTTTGTCTTTCTTTACAAGCAGTCGTGTGCACTAATCAAATGCTGACGATCGTACCGGCAGTAATTAAATTTACACGTGACGATGACAAGTCACCGAACACACCATCGGAATTGTAAATTCGATTCGAACGCGATGCAACGAACAACTCGTCGAATTTGTATTTGACTCGTCGCCGACGGGTTTAATTTACTCTCTCTCCCCTTTTGGTCACCGGGGATAGCTACGGGAGTTACCGAGTCCTAAAGAAAAAGTTTGCCTTAGATTTTCTGGCGAAAATAAATATTCGGCTGCCAGGCTGATTTACTCTATCGCAGAATGCGTACGGACTTTCAACGAAACCGGGACGGCGTTAGCCCACTTACCTGAGTTTCTGGCCCGCCATCCCCTTCAACCCTCACCCTCTTGTCGAAAAGCCAGCCACATTCCTCGACACTCCGATATTGTTAGTTTGTAACCTATAATACAGCTGCGAGATGGTTCTGTAACTTATATGAACAGGAAATTGATGATTTCATACGAGTATGAGTAGAGAATTAATTTTTATTCAATTTCAACTTACAATCGGTTACAACGTTTATGTACATCTAACAATTTTCAAGGATTTAAAAGAAAACAATCTAGGATTTCGATATTTTATAGACATTCTTTCGTTTGTTAATTAAAATTAGACAGATTCTGACAAAATCACGACATTCTGTTCAACTTATCTCCGAAAAAAATGAATCTAAGTGGTCAGCAATCATAAAAACCAAATATTAACCCTTAATGAATGACGATTTTTTAACCTTCTAAAAACTCTTTCCATAAAAAACAATTATGCATCGAAGTCTTACTAGAAAAGAAGAAAACCACATATCAATCTCCCGTTATGTAATTATTCACTTGCCACTTTTAGGTTTCAGACTTCAAAACTGGAAGTCGTCGTTATGGCGGTATTCGACAGCAAACGGTTCATATCCCTAGTTAGGAATTGACGCGTAGTCGCAACCAGTACGCAATGAATCCTAGCCAGACATGGTCCGGTAGCAACGGGACGCGTAGTAAGTACCTCTTGATCCCTCGATCCTTAGCGTCGTTTTTTCACGTTTAAAAGGTATACGGTTAGCGACGCGAGTCAGTGGCGGAGGCGAATAAGAAAGAGGAACAGTATGACGGGTGTTCCTGATGCGTTAAATTAAAGTTTAACTTCGAAGCAGCTGATGGCTGAGGCTGCCGATGGGTCAGAGATGAAACGCGCGATTCCCTCTTTCTCCATCTGCGCGCACGGTTCTCAAACGATCCGTTTGATGAAGCAGTGACGACGGGCGGCAGATGCGGTGAAGTATTTCATGTTTAACTTCATTCATTTTTCTTCGCTCCCGCGACCGCTAACCGGAACTACCGCCCGCGAAACGTTTATTTTAATTACTGTTCCAAACGAACGAACTTTTCGAATTATTGTTCCAGGATTGTTGCCTCTCTCTCTCTCTCTCCGTCTACCTTACACAACCGCCATGGACATCGAGCAAATTGTTTCCGTTCAGTGCGTCGCTCTTCCAGGATTTATTCACCTGAATCCACTATTCCTCGAAGTAGCAAACTTTCTTTTTTCCAGCATACGAATTATCTGCGTTTTTCCTATTCAACCCGATGTTACTTGAAACATTCGGGGCACGTTATTCGTGTATGTATGAATATATATATATATATATATATATATATATATATATATATATATGATTAATAAGTCGGTAATGTAATAAGCGTAATAACATACATAACAGTACGGTATATCTATGTTAATAAAGAACATTTGTTTCCAATTGTACGAAGAAGACTAAAAAATATTCATAACTGTTATAGATGCATCGATTTTTACTCATATAGATCCTATATCGATTCTACATTCTATAACTGTTATTTCCAGTTCCATCATTACAATCCGACCCTACACTACAACAACAACCAATACACAACCAAAACACAACAATCATGGGAAATCGAAACCTGCACGTCCACAACGTTCGTAAAATCCACAACATTTACGGATACTTTTTCATAACTCAATCGCGTCACTAATCTCAGCCATCATTGCAACCGTTTTCAATCCCCGGTATCAAGTTACCTATCAACTTCGAATGGCAAATAAATAGAATACGTGAGCAGACAGTGGCTGAACAGTCGGCTCGAATGAGCACACGCCGCGCCGCGCCGCCCAGTTCCTTAAATCCGTCTATCCGAGCCAGGCAGGACCCGAGCGGCACGACCGCAAACAAACATCGTGCCCGGGAACCGTGGAGGAGCATTGCTTCCGTATTAATCCGGTACTTTGATCATAAAATTTACATTCACGTACCTCGCGCTCCTTCCGTATGCGCCGCGGCATCGTGAAATTCCCCTGGCCCGCCCCCGGTTCCCGGTCCCAACCGAATCCGCCGGATCCGACACATCTTACAACCCTTTTCCTTACTTAAATCCAAATAAAGGTTGAGATTCTTGAGTCTCCTGTTCCCGGCCCCCCTCCTCTTCTTCCCGGGTTCAACATAGACGGCGTTCCACGAACCCTTCTGGATCGGAACTGAATCCCTCGGTCTCCTTTCCTCTCGCGGTCTTTTTCTTCTTCCAACCCTGTCGCCTCTCTTGCTTCCTCCTGCACACCTCCCCTCGCCGTCTTACACAGCTCTACCCACCGTCTTCCAACTTCTCTCTTTCCCTCTTTCTCCCTCTTTTCTCTCCACTTGTCCATCCCCTCTCTCTCTCTTTTTATGCTAACCTCTTCCCGGGTCTATCCATCTTCGTTCGACCAGCGGACCGGGCTTCGTCCTTTCTCGCCCTTTTCCCTATCTTTCCATCCCTTTCCCGATGGTGCCGACTCCGCTCGCCAGTAACGAGAGGAGAAACACCCTCGCTACTTTTAATCGACCCACGCTTTCTTCTGCTTATACATACCTAGCCAGCCCTGCCACTCTCTGTCTCTCTCCCTCTCTCTCTCTCTCTCTCCCCCCTCTCCATCTTCTTTCATCCCGTTCAACCACCCCCACACCCAACCCCCTCGGCCCGTCCTCATCACCATCCCTGCCTCCCGCCCCGCCGGTTCCTCCACGTTCGAGCACTTCCAAGCCCCCCCGCTCGCTTCTTACGTCTCATCTTTACCACCAACATCGTATATAAGTACCTAAGGGCGTTGTCTTTGGTCTTTCGCGTATTTTGCGCTCCGTTCGCTGCGAAACACGCGGGGGTAGGTTGCAGGATTAAATGCGAAATGAAAGCGCCGCGCCGCCGCGCCGCGCGCGCCGGTAAAAGACGCCGAGACGTTTCCGAAGGACGGATCCTACGGTCCTCGATCCGTCTCGCTCTGTTCACCGGCGTCTTCCTTTTTGACCACGTAACCCGTCCGACCTGCCCGGGGAACCTTTTGCATAATTTCTGCGCGGGGAAACGGATCCTCCGGATACGAATCCGCTGATTGCCAGCCATCCGCGATGGATTCTTAAGGGGTTAGGCCAACCTGTGCCGGCCCCGAGATGGTATCCGGTATTTGGAAGTTTCTTTTTGGAAAACGGGGAAGTGGATTGAAGACTTTTCGCTGGGCTTTTGTTTCCGTTAATTATTCAGTGGATGAAGATATCAGTGTATTATGTGTGAGTATTTCGACAGGTTTCTATTGCTAGACATGTATGTAGTAATGTAATTTTGATGACGATAGTAATTATCGCGAAGATATTGATTCTATGTGATAATGTCGTATGATAATAAAGATGTAAATGTTTTAGTAAAATCACATTATTTGTTTAGATACTTATGTACTGTAGTGTAAATATATGTATGGGGCGATCCTAATTTCTTTGTGAAAGAATAGAGGTATATTCTTTGAGGTAAAATGAGAGAAGTGTTTCGAGTGTGATAGGCTTGAAATAGATTTTTGTCGTCAAATTATTCTACTTCTCGTTTCGAGGAATTAAAAGCTTTGACAAATGAATGGAACAAATAATAGTCCACTGATTTTCATCAAATTTTTCTTAAAAAATTTCCTAACGTAGTACTTTTGCAGCTAGACTTGTTCTGTACTGACTATTAATGTTAGATTATACAATAATTTTTCATGTGCAATATTTCGCTTTCGAGATAAATGAATTTGAATGACTTTGAGTCTACTTACCATTTCCACTGCTTGCGAACATCAATGCGTGAATGTTGGATAATTTTTCTAAGTTGATTATATCAGAAATGTAGTATATTATGAAAAAACATTATTTCGTATTTTCGTCTTCGATTCATCTGGTTACTGTTTGTACTACGGTTTCCAAAATATCCTGCATATTTCGCATCATTATTTAAGACAGTTCTCTACTGATATACTAGTCACATCGTGACTTGTTTCATCAAAATCGTTGGGTTTATTATTTAAAGGAGAAATTTTGGTATTTTTTTATAGCACTCGATTTTTTAAATAATAATTCCAATAAATACAAATACCTACGACAAAAAGGAAAAAATTACGAAATATTTCATGATAAAAAGTAAATAATTCTGTACAAAACATTTTCAAGATCTTTTCCCAATACTTTGTGTTGCTACACATAGCTTTACAAAGTAGTTACTTTTTTCAGCGGACGTCAAAGGAGACAGCTTCTGTCGAAAAACAAACGAATCGACATTCTCCATTTTTTGTTTGTTTAATTCTCTCCGGGAAATACAACAAGAAATACTAAGATTTGAATAACTACAGCCTACCGATATCTTCAAACACTTCAAATACAAATACATATATATATATATTCATACTGAAGTAGAACACTGGTACCCTTTTCACTGATTTTTATAAAACGACACAAGAAAATGTCTTTCGACCAGATAAAAAAGGGTTATAACTTTTACATTTTTACAAACTGTATAAAAATCACTTAAAACTATAGCTTGACACGAATTTTCTAATGATTAACTCCGCTAAATACTTTCAGTTCGAAGTTGCAGAAGAATACTTCATTTATTACAGTGAAATTTACGTTATTAAAAAAGTTATGCACTACACAAACCACTTCAATCAATCCAAATATCTCATTATAGGGATATAAAAATAAAAATCCTCTTATATTAACAACAAAAGGAACATGCAACATTCGTTAGAGAAAAATTATTTCAAACAGTGTCATTCCTTTTTAGATCTATTAAACCGTGAAAAATGTCCGCGGAAAACTACCAAATTCCAACTTCCAAATCAAACACTAAAATACCTTAATCAGTGAAAAGCTACATCAAACATATTGCGCCCATCTGATACATTGAAACCCATGAACGGCGTGAAAGCTGTGAAAAACGGTTATAATTAATTCAATTAAAATTAAATGCAGCTGTAATCGTAAGTACCAGGTAATTTCCAAACAGGAAACCAATATATCAAATACAACATAGAAAGTGATTAGCAAGCCACATTCTCATTTTAATAACAGTTTGTAGTCCGTTCTTATACCGACACCCACAAATATGCTTACTATGCAACAACTACAAGGTACACGTGACTTCCATAACCAAATAAACCAAAAGAAACTCCAAACCATAACCAATTAAAAGCCCGCTTTCTAAACTCTCGAAGGACGGTGCCGATAACTCTTCCGCGTGCCCACAAATGCTACTCCCGCGCGAGCTACACGACGCGAACTGTTTAAGTCCCCTGCAAAATTATATGATTTCCCGGCGATAAGTGTATACCTATCGGTGAGTTAGAACCCGGTTCCGCAGAAAATAAGTGAAATTATAGCAAGGTGGGGGGAGAGGGGGCAGAGAGGCAATCAAACCTCCTAACCATCGAAATCCGGCAAAAATGACTTTCAATCCACGGAGCCGAGCCGCGATCTCCTTGTACGCGACCCGTACCGTAAGGACAATGAAACGCTTTGTCTCGATCGTTGCGGGCCGCGGCTCCGGCGGCTTCCTTTCTTGGCCTCGGACAGTTACCCGGGTTGTATCCAAGAAAATCGCCGACGATTCTCCGTTGAGACAAAGAAGATTGAGCGCAGGTGCGCAGGACAGGGGTGGAATACGCATCCCGGGGCGCGTATATGCAACGATAGTTTCGCGGTTTATGGCCGATTACCGGGCAGGCCGTAACGTTCCCCTGCGTATGTACATACGTAGTCGCGTAAAGTACATACAGTTAGCCGCAAAAGTATTGACCTATTCGTACGTAGAGTACACTGTAGCGAATCGGATCGCAGGGTAAGTCGGATCGCTAAATTAAACTTCTTTATTCTTTCATCATTGCAAACATCCTTTTTAGTTTTTTAATTATTAATGTTCAAGCATTACTATTTCTTTATTGTTAAATAGAATATGAAGGTTTGTGATAATGTGTGTTACCTGGTTACTCCAATTTTGATGCTTTGCAGGCCTTTGGCTGGGCTAAGGAAATGAGTAATTTGAACGTATAAAATTCAACTTTTATTTATATTGGAATGAAGGAATTCAATAGGGAAGTTAAAATGTATGGATACTTAAATGTTCATGATTTTACTTTTCCACTTTTCCTACGTTTCGCAAAAGATTTAGTAAAAAACTGGCTTCGAGTTAATGTGTGATTTTATTAACATATTATATGAAAAGGTAAGCGAATACTTTTGTAGGTAACTGTATGCCAAGTTCACACTGCCGTTCACGAACTATGTTCCCCCAACAGTGTGGACACTTTGCGATCGGCGAGCAGCGAACCGATTGGCTAACAGAGGAAAATGTTCGGGCAGAAGGTCGTACATCGAATGATCTCCTCATGAACTAGGTAGAAGCATTTGGGAACGCATTTGTAACAAATTCTGACAACGTTTTGGTGAATTTGACGTTCAATTCGTTCAGAAATTACAGTCTACATTCGATCTACAATTTGTCAGCATCAATACCTAGCGAAATGATTAACAAGTTGCTGTCAATAGGGACACAAGATCTTTTCCAGATATTTTTACGAAGAAATGGGTATATGAACACGATTAACAGCTAACTGCCCGCAAATATTGAACGAACAAGCTTCTAACTGCTCATGATCTGCTTACGAAATATTCGTTAGCTTCAATGTGAATACGACGCTGTTTCTGGTAATGAATTGTTCGTGATCACTTCCACCCAATGTAGACTCAATGTAAGAATACGTGTCCACTTACTAGTAAAACTATCTATTGGGAGTAAGGATAAGTATAATAAACCCGTACCTTAACACTAGACGTAGACAATTCAAAATGACTCATTCCGAATTTCTTCTTTCGCGATTATTGAATAAATTCAATCTCTTCCTCGGGCAAACACAAAACAAATTGATTTACTAATGCGCGTTCTGAAATACTCATAAATCACTGTCGACAAACGTAGTCTTGTAATTTGTATAAGAAAATACGAACCAGTCAATTGGATTGCCCGGCGTTTCTAGTGTTAAGGACTCGCTGGAAGAGTTTCGGTGTAATACCGAGACTGACGATCCTTTCGCGCCGCTTCCTCGCCGTCGCCATTGAACGTTGCGTGCGTAGCGCGTATACATGTGCCTGAAACGCGGGCCTCTTCTCCGCAACAGGGATACATCACCTTGCGCCGCGCAGACCAGTGAGCGCACTTCAAATACACTGCAAAGTCAGTCAGTTAACTCTGAGTCAGACCTTTCACTTCGTGGTCCAGAGAGCACGGTATGGTGCACCGATGGTTCCCACAAGTGGAAGCCTTCACTGTCCGATGCTACAGTTTGTTTCTTGTTTCTGAGGAGAGACGAAGAAGGGAGCTGGAAGGCAAGAGTCCGTGGACACCCGTGGTCCGCGGATGCGCTCGCCCTATCTTCCTGCTATTAGATTCGGTAGAGTAAGTGTGGCCGAATGTGAGATACGGTGAAGGGCGCATATTTGTGGGCATCAATTTTTATACTTTTGTTGTCTTTGTGTGATATTAATTGTATTTTTGAGTTGGAATTATAAGTTGATTAGTTAGTTACTTAGTTACTTAGTTACTTAGTTACTTAGTTACCTAGTTAAAATGAGAATTATTATATGTATTAATATTATATTAATACTACATTATATTATATAATGTTATATTGCTTTAAATAACAATTTATTTATTTATCATCAATTATAGCAATTACAGAATTCGTCACCATTGGTAATACATCGGTCAACTTGCTTCGCATTTCATAGCTCTTACAGAAGTTAATAACTCAATTATAATATTAATCTTTAATATAGACGTTGGCTCGATTGAAACATAAATCACCTATTTATAAAAAATTACAAGAAATTCAAGACGAGTGTCACGATTTTCGCTATATCTTTTCATTCCAACAAGCGAGGAGAATGCAATTTTTTGTCACGTTGAAACGTAATCCGCGCAAGATTTTACCGAACACTGACATTTTCACTGCTCGATTCGAGTGATCGCTGGAAACCGTTGTTTCCTAATGTTCACAGAGCGCACGTGTCGCAATGTTACAGGCTTTTTTGCGCGAGGAACCATCGAGAGACAATGACGGTGTTGTGTCGGGGTCGTCGAACGATGATTATTCGACGTCGCGAACTGCAGGTTCGTGTCTTAATCATCAGCATGCTAGTTGCAGCTAAAGTTCAGCATATTTATGTGCGATCAGGCTAAGTGGAGTGAATTTTTCATGCAGCTTCCTTATTCTCTCCTTTCCGAGAAGACGATTGGAAACTGGCTCGCCGCTGAACCTGGAATGTTAACGATCGAATGCGTTATATAGGTTACGATATACATTCTACAACACGCGCCATTCTTCCGGTGCAAATAATGAGTTATCAATACTAAATGATCTCGCGGATAAAACTGGGAAAAAAGTAAAGATGAACGATGTTCGAGTGAAGGAGGATTTCGAGATGAACGGATATCGCGCGAAACGCATCAAGAGAGATACCGCATTCCGATCGATTATTAGATTATTTGATAATTCATCCTATGAATAAGATATATAGTTGGCTCCTTTATTCCGAACTACACCGGCGAATATTATAAAGGAATTTAATATTTCGATTGATCGTCGAACTTCTTGATATAAATATCGAGTGCTGGTAATAAAAGCATTACTCGTACTTTGTTCCTCTAACCAATCAAAGACCGCCGCGGCAGTACATGTCTGTATCAAAGATGGATTATTGGCTTTGTGGTCACTTCGATATCCCCCCGATGGTGGTTACACGTAATAAATAAAAAGTATCGTTTCAGGCGGCCTTTGATAAGTTCAATCGCGTCCATTATACAGAGGGACATGGATACCGGGGACAGTATAAAGGAGGATAATTGTTTATTCTTTTGTAAATTACGGACGAATACATTTAAGCTATATTAATTAGGATCAATAATTTTATTCGATGCTTATTATACATTGTTGAGCGCCCCTTGTTTCGTAAAAGGAAGCCAATCTGCGTTTTGCTTGATTCGATGTGATAGCCGATACAATGTCTTTTTTTATACTTATTCATAAAGTGAATATGGTCTGCAGAAAATTTTAGGTATGCAAGAATGCATTTTAGTGCATGTTTAATTATTGTTATTATTTGGAATATTATTATAATTTGTTATTCATTATTGTTATATAATTTGTATATTTAATATCGTTATTATGTACTATTTTAAAGACTATATTGGTATCACAATAAAATCTTTATAATAATACAACTATTATTCGATTGTTCGCAACTATGGAGAATATTTGCAACAAGTTTTGAATGTAGAAATCAGAGAGAATTGTATTTTCAACATGATTTTCAGAAATGTAACTTCTCAAGATCGAAGAACCAGCCAGGAAAGAATCAAGAGTGAAGGACGATGATTGCATCGGTCCAGCAAAGAACAAACATCCACCGATACTTTGTACTTACACGACTTTATGAGCAATCAGCTGGTGCTGGCCAGCGCAAATTGTTTGTTCCCCAAACCCATTTAGCTCCATTCCGTGAAATTCTACTCAAATAATCACAGCTTCAGTTCCTGCCAATTACGTTTTTGCAAGCCACACCGTATACAGCTTGTTACTCATTTCAAAGAAGTCTATGCTCCGAACGCGGACGCAATATTGTTCGAGCTTCAATCTGTCGAAGTTCACTGCTCACGGTGCAACATTTCATAGTTGCATTCGTAACATAACTTCGGATAAATAAATGTCATCTTGTTGCGGTATAATTTTTTCCGATTATCCACGGAGAACCTTTTATGGTAACTTGCACAAAACGGCAAAGACGTATTTTTATTTACTTTATGACTTTTCATAGTATTTCTTTCGTATCTTCTATGTCCTCTTCAAGTTTAAATATTTCAAGAATTGTTGTGAAGAATAAACGTATTGGTGTAAATCAAATATTCATGCCAAGTTTTGTTTAACCTTGTAAAATATACGATTCGTGATGAATTTTTGCACTAATGTAATGTATTTGTTTCATTCATATGTTTAAATTAATAATTATTATACAAAATATATAATTTTTGCCTTGAGGAATAGCAAGAAGCACCATCATTGCATTTTATATTAAATAAAAATGAAACTATGCGAATCTTCATAATTACGACAGATTAATTGTTCCACATCAGTGTACAATGAATGAACTAAAGAAAGTCATTTCATCATCATAAAGCGGTATTACTTAAAATTGGTATTTTCATTGTAAAAATGAAAGACACGTCTTGATTTTATGTACACCATTAAAGATTGTATTCTTCTGACGTTTGGACTCCCGAGGCAACAGAAATAAAAAGAAGTAAATACTTACATAAGTATATACTGACAGTGGAAGCATCGTGAAGGACAGAATGCTACAAATTAGTCATTAACTTGTAGCCATAAAATACATTGAGGGATTAAGAAGAATGATTTCAGGAACTTGAACATAATTGCTCTTCAATTTACCAAGAGTATGTTCAATTATGTGATATAATATTAGAAACATAACAATGTGATGTACATATTAAAACTTAAAGTAAATTAATATCCTGTTTAAAACAACTTCGCAGAATTCGTTTTACACAGTCATCTAATGAAAGAAATTTGAATTTTTAAAAAGGTAATATTATCAAAAGTTTACAAATATTTCTTTAATTTCTTCTTTTAGCAAATATTTTTTGTACGGTAGTAATGTTTACCCTCGAGGATGTTATATTTTCAGCAAAATAAGCATTTCTGTACTGAATATTTCTTCCATTTGATAACTGAAAATGCAACAAGTTACTGGGTGGAAATATTTTCCTTAACAATCTCCTCACAGTCGTTAATTAAATTAAATCTTATTAATTAGCAGATTATACGCCTTTGTGGCGCCCATGATTTCTGAGTAAAGTGCAACGTGATAAAAACTTCAACAATCTTTAATACAGACCTAGCTTTCTCATTTACTTAGTGAAACCAGTCATCAGTGTAATAAATATCTATTTAATTTCCAGCTTTCATAGATCACTCCATAAAATTGTGAATTTCCGTAGCCGTACACAGTCTTCTATTTAGCATGTGACAAAGTAAATTACGAGTATTTAATTAATACATACCATTATCTCCGAAATTATAAAGAAATGGTAAAAGAAAATTATACAAATACTGTCAAATGCCAATATACTGCGAATTTGTTTGAAGCTCTATAAATACATTAATTTGCATTTGATTAATTATTATAATAAATCAAAATTCTAGGCTGTAAAAGAGTACAGCTCCTAACCATTTCAAAAAATTTATGAAACTTTTTCCTGAAAAATTGACGGTTGACTTAATTAATTATTGAAACTAATTTCCAATGACTATTAGCTTTTACGTCGATTTCGATTAAAATCGCAGTTAAATTGCGTATTTACTAGAGTTCGAAATTGTAATAATGAAGATAAAAATAGTAAAATAGCAAAAATATATTTTACATATACTTTCATTTATTAATATTAATTTAAACATATTAATAGGTAATATTATCTCCCTACTTTCTTACAAATTGTTTCAACCCCTGCCCGCGAACATCGATGTTCACATAAACGTTAATTTTACTACAAAAATATTATAAATGCATAAGCAATAGTTAATCGCTAATAAATTACCTAAATTACAGTTAAAATCGAAAAGACCTGAATCGTTGCCTGTCATTAACGACTAAATTTCACTAATAATGATTACTTGCGATTAACAACTAAACGTCTAACTAAAGTCATCGTCAATTGCGATATAAAATTATATCTGAAATTTAATCGGAAATTCCGATCAATATTTCGGTCGAGTTTGCCCCCTGCGAATATCCGGAAAACTCGCCGCGCGAAAATACCTGTTGTCGTGAACCACGCTGCCGCATGAAGAGGGAGGGAGCCAGCGATCCGAGCGAAAGAGAGTAGGCGAGATGCTGGTTGGTGGGGATCGATGCAACGAGTGGGAGCGAGTCAGTGGCATGGAAGAGCGAGCGAGAGCGAGACAGAGGAGCAGGGTCGAGAAAAGAGGAGCTGTCGCGCATTGAAGTCTCCGAAACGGCAGGGTGCTCTCGCCAGGAGTAACACGAACGAACGGACGAACGAACAAACTTCAGTTCGGCCGAAGCAACATATAATACTACAGTCGTCGGCAAGATACAACGAGCTCGTAAAATCGGTCAGGCGTTAAAGTAAACAGGTCTCATACGACAGAACAAAAGAATTGATGCAAATATGATCTCCTTAAGCCCGAGGTCTTGCAACATCGGTTGGTCCTGATTCCGAAGAATTCAAATCTACTTTGAAAGTTCCATTTATTTCGTTATACTTGGCAGCGACTGCGAAGCGTTCAATAAGTACCCGGAAAAAGAAAATAAATAGACAGCAAACTGAAATAAGCATTTCATTTTACAACATATATTGTATTAAGTTAGATATGAATGCGTTATAAGATAAAGCTCAGCTAATTTACACAGATATCATTTAGTACAATGTAATCTTAATTATCTGATTTTTAATTGGGCGACTTACAGTCAAGGCAAATGAAGATTCGAGAAGAAAAGTTTCAACAAATATTTGTAAAAATCCAATGGCGTACATTCGGAGGTACAATCTAATCCAAGTTATTCGAATTGAATGAAGACGCTGGACTATCTGGATCGCGGAAAGTGACGACTCGGTTTGTTTATTCTATTCACGAGTAATAAGCGTTTTTCGGGAATTTTTGGAATGTCTTTTATATGTGGGTAAAGGGACGATGCTTCTCGCGGAGGTGGAAGACAAAATGGAGGGATAGGGGGAGTGGGAGGCGAAGGGTTCCACAGGAGGGAAGAAAAAAAACTACGGAGAGGTGGTACGAAGCAGAGCGGAGCGAAGCCGAGCCGCGCAGAGCCATTGACCCGTGGAACGAGAGGGTAAGCTGTAGGTACAACGAGAGCCCATAGAGGATATGTATATATATAACATCAACACGTGCATACGTGTTCATATAGGATGCATACATATATGATGCGCGTGTAGGTGGCCGGCGCTGATATTACGGTACAGATAGATCGAGAGCGATTAAGAAATCCGTGACGGCATTGTGTTTGCTCGCTCTCATGACGCCTATGTCGGAGGACCCAGCTCCACGGGTTCGACTTGTGTAGGTTCACGTTCGTTTTCTTGTCCGGTTCGAGGTTTACTGACATGACTGGAACTATTTGAAGATTTTTGAAGAGTACCGCGAGGTTGCACGCTTCGGATGTTTTCTTTGACGTTGTACATTGTTTCGTCTACCGTTGTTTGTAGGGTTTTGAAAGAGGTATGAAGCACGAAACATCGACACCGTCCTTCGTGTATACTATGATGGACACATGGGTGAGAATGCTCGAAGATGATGAAGTGAGAAACAGTTTGCTTTGCAATCGAATGAATTTGTCACATGATTTGTGTGGAAATAATGCGTTCACAATCACCATTGTGTTGTAATCGTTTTATCGAATAGAATCAAGATCTGAATGAATGGTTATGCTGTTTGCTTAAATGTATCTACATATTTACTTCGTGATATATTTTAGAAATAGAACAGTCTCAGAAAACTAATAGAATAGCACGTATAACACTTCAGTAGTCATGTTGAAGTCAAGCCTTTAAATCTAGAATTGGAAATTACAATCAAACAACCAAAAAGCAATACACAGTTCCTTCCTTTCTTAACATTTGAGATTCGGGTCAACAATTTAGCCTACTACAGAAAGATTTTCAACGCTTCCAAAAATCTTCGTCTGTAAAGGGTTGGAAGCTGCAAAGAACCTAACCCAGAGCTAACCACCTGACCCACAAAGTCCACGATTAAATACCAAGGTCGACCGGTTAATAATTCGAATCAGAGCGTAACGTGTAAATCCGAACTCTCCGGCTCCGTTCGAATTTAAATCCACGGTGGTGCCAGCACTCCGTGCTCGGGGGAGCGCGGTCGATCCAGTACGATTAAGAAGTCCGTGACGGTACATTGTGTTTCCTCGCTCTCACGAGGGCTCGGGTTATACGCTCTGTTCTTTGAGTGCACGTCGCTTTCGCGGATCGATGCTCGGGACCCCGGGAACGTGTGCGTTCCACGTGTGTAAGGTCGCTTTCACACGACGATACACGTATGATGACGATCATGATACTAGCATGATGGGTATTAACACGTTGAATGCTGTATGATTTCACGCAGCAAAATGCACAAAATGAAAAAAATATAATATCAAACTATTCCATTGAATCGTTTTATTATTATTGCACGTTTAGCTTGCCGAATGTCACTGCACTAGATAATATTATTTATAAGATAAAAATGGTTGCAAATAATCATCGTTTAATTGACTGACTTATAGTAATTCAATTTGATCGGGGGTCACCGATAACCCTCATAGCATTCATCGTGTTATATATGCGTGTAATTCAATGGAAGCGTTTAGACGACGACTTTAGAGTAATGAACACATTGAATGCCAATCCTGCAGTGTTGTGGGACTTTTAGTATATCGCTGTTATTACAGGATTTTGAATGTAATATATTATTAAGTACGTAACAAAAGTTTATAATGACGTTAAGATTGTGCTTCTTTTTTTTTAGCAGTAAGGTCACTTCAATATCATAAGCAAAATACACAACGAAGTACATCTCTTCTCTCTGTGCTGTCGCAAATCAAAACTCTCCATCAACGCGTGTATGTACTTACTACAATAGTATCGCTACATTCATTTCATGTATCTTTTCGTATTACTAAATAAGACACTAGACCTAATGTAGACGAACGATAGCTGATAATGTTGTAACTTTTTATTATTTTACCATCATATTCTTCTACATTAATTAACATTTTGCCTGCCACTCCACTCAAATTCAGACATCATATATTATAATACGTACACTTAAAAATAAAGTTTTCTGGTGGCGTATGGAACGAACCGAATTTTGATTGGTGCATGAAATATAAGAACAATAGAACAATCGCTGCGAAGAATTTTAACTTTTCAGTTTCTGCGTCATTAAGAAAACTATTTCGACTCTATGAGACTTTCAATTAGTGTTTCTTTAACAATCAACGCGTTAACCTCTTGCTACATGATATCGAGTCACACTCATGAGGCAGTTCTCAAACAAAAATATCACTCAATTATCTTGGATTCGAATTAAATACTATTTTGCTATTAATACTTCTCACGTTTTAAAGTGAAGGTGGATATAGATGTATTAAAAATTTTTCTTTGTTTCTTAGTAAAGTATTAATAGCAAAGTAACACTAACAAGCGCAGTTTAAAAAAAAATCAAAGGGCAAGGAAGTAGCGCAGCGTTATCGTAGTAAAAGTGCAGTCATATGATACAAATGGGGTAAAAAGTTGCAAAGGCGACGAAAAAATATTCTTCTGTATCGAGTGTAAATCTAAATTGCCTTATTCACACGAGAGAGACCTGTATCGCATACATGTATCGTCGTATGAAAGCGGCCTAAGACGAACGTGGATGGTGGCGGACGAGGCTGCCGCGGTACCGATCCTCGTGGCCGCCCAGGGTCATGCCCTACCCTCTTGCGCTACACAATAATCTTCCTCGTCGTGTGTGCTCTGGTATCTCTCTACCGCGGACCACTCGATGGACGCTTCGTTTTTCTCCCCCTTCACTCTCCCTGCCCTTCGTTATCCCTCTTCCTTTGCCCTTTCGCAAAAGTCCCGTCATCGCAGTGCTGCGACCACATGCTTGTCTTTCCATCATACCTCTCATGTTCACCTGTATGCGCTTCCCACATGTTCAGGGCATTTGCGTATACTGTTTGTTCGGTTTTGAAGGTGTAAGGTACGTAAGGTGATTAATTGATGGTTTAGAAACAAATTAATTCATTCGTAACATGATTTGGGCTGAGGTGTTTCAAACGAGATTGAGATATTAGATTAATAGTTTTGGAGAATTTTCTGGTCTTTGTAATATTTTTCTTTTTGTCCTGTTATTGATGTTATGCTAGGGTAATTGCAGATCTGATGTACCTTTTTAATTCACTGAGGATACTTTCCAACTTGGTATTATATATGTAATTGACATTTGAAGGATATTTTTTTATTTGTAGGCAGTTGTGCCATGAACCATTCAAGTTTGTTATTTACTAATTTTTGTGCATATGTTTTTAAATGTACTTCTACAAGATGCGTTCATATTTTTATTAAATCTTTTCATTTAGGTATAAGGAGGTTGAAAGGTAAACAAAGTTCAAAAATTTTGGTTAAAGTGTATTCTCGCATCGCCACTCAAGAGTTAAGCAGATAGACTAGCACAACGATTAATTAAAGTAGTGGAAGAACTATCCAGGATTATACTGGATTAAAGTAATCACCAAAATGAATAAGGAAAGTGGAACGATCTAACGAACGGATTTCGTAAAATTACGTAAACTATTAAATCTAATAATAAAATTAGAAAATATCGAAGAATTTTCAACGTTATGGAGAAAGTATACGTCTTATTGCAAGTATTGCAAACAATCTAAATCTCTTGCCTAAAGTTTGAACAAATGGTCCTTCTGTCTCGGAATTTTTCTGGGCTTTCCAGACTTTTTATAAAAGAGCGAATTCCAGTAGTATCGAACTCTTTTATGCTGTTTTCTACGCATGATTTCGAAACATCCACTTTTCTTCCAATTTCCCTTAAAGGGTATCCTTCTCGTCGCAGCGTAACTATTTGAAATCGTTTTTCGATACAGACTCTTTGCTTTCTGCGTTGATCGCGCTCCCGCGAGTGTTCAAACAATATTGGTTTCTGTAGAACATCAGAGTGGTCCTACGCTGATATCTGAAGTCCTTTCACGTTGGATCTCAATTCCAAATACCTGCATTAGCCTAAAAACAACGATGGTCCATGCTGATGCAACGTACTTATCGTAAATTGGAAGAAAAGGTTCTTAAATGCAAACCAAACGCAGCAAAATGTACGTTTGTCGACAAACGACATACATTTTTAACGAGTTACAGGGTATCATCGAATAGGTAATTAAACAATCCAATTCATTACTATAATTTTGTGTACATTAAATATATAGGGTGCATCACGCGAAAAAGATTTTTAGCTTCCATTTCTGGTGGCAATGTTACAAATAATGTTTCATGCTGAATGTAAATGGTTTCAGTGGCCAAATTAGGTAAAAAGGTATTCTTATGCAGCTATTATTACGTTTCTTATGCCTTATATCAAAATACTCGAAGCGATCGAGTGAATGTTACACATATAACTGTTCGATAAAAGAATACGAGCATAATTTGCCCGTGATGCGTGTCGATATTTGCAACCAGAGTAGCATTATGCATGCTGTGGTCTTCCCTTTTGTAAATCTTGCTCAATCGATGCTGCGGCTGTACACTCGCCCCCTTTTCATCCGCTCGGTTCGATCCATTTCTTTGTTTTTTCGTCGTTCTTGTTTTACAGCCTTGTCTGGATTTTTTGCTTCCGCGAGCAATTTTCTTCGGCAATTCGAACAGTACGTGAGGACGCAATCAGTGGCGAGACGAATGGCACAATTCCGTAAACTGTACATATATCGGAGTGTTAATCTACTTTTCGCTGTTTTTCGTGACGAACAGACCTCTTGCTCTTTTCTTACTGAATTCGGAAAAGCTTGTGCAACGAATATATAATTTAAAAGAATATTAGATATGTATGTTTTTGATTTATACGTTATACCGCCTAACAAGAATATTGATTCATATTATTCATTGATTGGTTCATGATTAGTTTTTCGTTTCATATAAATATGAATTGGAGAACAAAATTGTTTTATCATAATTTTATTTTGAAAGAAAAATCAAATATTCAACTCTGAATATTATTTCTGGGTTAACTATAAAAGCTCTATAAACATATCTTGCGATAATAGATCTATGGATTCTTTTAAATAACAGAAGTAATCATAGTTTCTATTCTCTATGTTTTCTGTGTTTTCCTATAAAAAGTATAGAATAAAACTCGCGATGTAAGCTGTTTCATTTTTATAAATGCAATTGAAGGCGTAATTCTACTTTCTATTGGTTTTATAATAATAGTAATAGAAATCTTATTCCATTAGAAAATGTTGATTTTGAAATGTATATTATTGAAGAAAAGTTTCCTGCATCATAATCTTTACTTCTTTAAGATAAATATTTTCCTTTTAGAAATTTGTTTACTTCTTTTTATACCTTCATTGACGAATTAATTCTTTTATCAGTTATTTACTATTTCCATTACTTATAGATTATTACGGCAACGTTAGAGAACGTTTGTACCGTTTCAAGTTTTTTCATCCTTCACTTACTTCCTTTTATGGTTTTTGTGTGACCGGTAAGGTAGCTTTGAGATGAAACATTTTTTAAAATGTTCGCTCATAAAACGTTTTCCTTAGGTTCGTAAGATACTTTTAATTATCTCCCTTGATATTTTCGTCTTTTATTACTACAAGATGGCCCGTACCTTTCAGTCCGCACGGCGATTCTTGTAAAGATCCTTTGCTTCTCGTTCATGTTTCTCTTTCCCGTGCATCTTGTTCTCCGTCCAGTTGAAGAAGTTCCGCACTGTTAAAGGCCAGTATTGTAATTTATACGACCAACGGAAAAGTGCTTTTCTACAGTAAGAAAATAATTAATAAAATAACATTCATTGTAAATTGAACATTCTGAAGCTACTTTGTCGTTCTATGTTAAACGGTAATTTCACCATTGCCTACGCTTCAAAGAAAATATCTATTGTCCTTTCGTAAATAGAGCCACAAACTTATTGTAGATTATTTCACAACGCTTTCTCGATCGAGGAAATGAAACTTTCAGAACTTTCATTCCTTAAATTTACTAAGAAAAATTGGAACATAGTTACGGTTCAAATGAAAAACTTTTTTTCCAAACATTATCACTTGGTACTTATTATTCACACAGAGTTGTTAGTATGGAAAATTGTGCAAGCACAAATTTTAATTCAATAAGTGTATTGCAATAAACAAAAATGATACAGAAAAATATAAAATTCTTCTACCAAGTAAATCAAGTTTCTTAAATTTACATTAGAACAACTACTGTGGACAGTAAATTTGAAAACACAAAACAAAATTTAAAAAACAGTCATCTCTTCTTTTCATAGATGTAAGGTAGATATTGTTTTGCATTCATTATACAATTTCAAGACGTCCTAAACGGTGTAATAATTCATTGATTACACATTTTCTTCGATTTGTCAACGCGGTAATCTGTTGACCACGAATACCTACGCTAATAAAAAGTAAAAAAATAATTTACCACATAAGAATCTCTAGATAAGTATATAAGAAAACTGAAATTCCTCAACGTAAATAACGATTATACTCATCATTCCTCTTTAACAAGATAATTATCCACGGTTCAATTTTTCTATTTTTTCCTTATTTTAGTACATCAATTCCTTCTCTGAAGTACAGTCACATACTTACAAATGCTTGTATATTTCATTCAATAATTCAGCAGCCGGAACCACGGCAGAACGTTCGAGCGCAAAGATCATTGCACCCGAGGATCATCGTTTCACGGATCGCGTGAAATGGAACCGCGCGCGGTTCGCCGGCGAACGGAGCCGGAAAGCCGAGACACCCATAGGAGCGCACTGGCTAACTTCGAGGCCTCAAACGAAAAGCAGTTAGATGGTCGCGCGTTGCGGTTTCACAGATTCGCTGACGTTGCCGCGGAAATTGAGCGGACTGAAGCCTGAACCCACGATGGGGCCGAGTTGACAGACCAGGGAGCAGAAGAAAGCAGCAATTTGGCGATAACACGAACAGGAGGGAAGAGAAAAAGAGGAAAAAAAGGAAGAGAAGAGGAAAGGAAAAGGAAACGGCAAGAAGAAACTAGGGGATAAAGACGAGAAACGGAACGTTGATGAAGGAGGATGGTCCGCTTCAATGGAATAAGGGGAGAAAAGAGATACAACGAACGACAGAAACTCAGCTGAATCGATGGATCAAAAGACAGAGAGAATGGTAGTTTGATGATAAAACGGAAGGAATAAAGAAAAGAGAAAAATACACGGAGCAAGGGAGTAATGTAAAAATAATCGAAAAAGCTACGAGATGAAAACGAGACACTGATCGTAGATGAAGAAAGATGATTCGTTTTGAAAATACAAATTAAAAGGAGACATAACAAATGAGATAGTAGATTAAAGTATAGAAGAAAGTAGCAATTCGGTGATAAGATGAAAAAAGTTTATAAGAAACCAAGAACGAAAGAATTTTAGCACAAATATCTGAAACAACTAAATGATAAAGAGGAAAAGCGGATAATAAATATATAAGAATGATCCGTTTCAAGTAGGAGGAAGGAAAGAAAAAACAACAAATGAGATGATAGACCAAAATAAAGGAGAACTCAGCAATTTGGCGATTAAACGAAGAAAATGATACAAAGAGAAAAAGGCAAAAGGAATGGAACAAGTAAACATGAAAAAACTTGAGGGATAAAGAAGAGAAACGGATAATAAATATACAAGGATGATCCGTTTCACGAAGGATAAACGAAGTGATATACCATAATACACAAGAATCCGACAATGCAACGATCAAACGAAGAAAAGCAAAAGAAGAAGGAAAAACGAATGCAACGAGTAAATATCAAAATATCTAAAAAAATCTAAGAGATAAAGAGAAGAAACGAATGATAAATATAGAAGGATGGTCAAAAATTTCAAGAAGGAGAAAAAAAGGGGAAAAAAAAAGGCGAGAAATGGATCACAGATGTAAAAGGGCTGTCCATTTCGAAGGGATGAGGGAAGCACGGAGAAACAGGGAATAAGCAGAAGCGTCGGCCAGCCGGCGGTGAATCGAAAGGAGACACGAGGGGCGCCAGGCCGAGCGACACACACAGGTGGGCGTGGCGCCTATCCCTACGGCGCGGAGCGCACCAGGTCGCCAGATATGAAATTATACACGTCGGTTAAGGGGGTATAAGCCCCTATTTTTGTTCTCTCTCTTTCCCCGTTTCCCTGGCCGTCCGACCCCCCTTTTCCCTTACCCGCCGCCACCGGGTCGCCTTTCTCGCTCGGGAAGAGGCGACTCCCCTCCGCATTTGGTTGCAGCCGTATTCCGGTTGCAGTCGCGAGAGCCGGGCCGTGCCGCGGCCACGGGCACAGTACGAATAAATAAGAAAAGCCCCTGTGCGCGCTTGTTCCGTCACGAGCTGCGGTCGACAGGACGGACGCCGCCGTCTCATCTCGCGGCGGCCAATCAGCCTCGTAATCACTGAGCTCTCTGAACGTTCGTTGTTGCCGGTGACTTAGGCTCTACCTACTGGCTTAACGCGCCGCAGCGATGACGGTGGCAGCAGCTCGATCATCCGGCGTCCTCTTCCTCGTGCTCCTCGCCCGCTCCTTCTATGCATTGTCCTATTCGACTGTCGTCGCAGTCGTCGTCTGATCTCGCCGGGCATTCTACCGGGGGCGGAGGACGACGCAAAAGTTTTCAACGACACCGCTGGATTCTTGATGCCCGTTTCTTTGCTCGCATCGGTTTCGCGGGATACTCGGAATCGTTGTAGAATTACGTTTAACCTATTAACTGTGGAATTCAGTTTGAAATATCTCTCGTTATGAAAAAAAATGAAGTGTATACTCGTCAAACGCGGTTAACTAGTTAACACATTTGCATCGGACGACGAGATGAGAAGTTGATTTGCAGTATGGATGAATCGTATTATTTCTTACTTACTATTTATTTCTTATTGTTTATTACTGCTGGAAAAAGGAAATAAGGAACAGAGTAATGCGTGAAATAGAATAAGAAAATAAAACTTTGTATTGATGCTGTAAGAAAATGTAGATCTACTTGTCAAAACGAATTGATTGTACCTACGTCTGATTATAAAGTTCTTATACCACTCCAAGTTACGTGTAATTCTTCCGCAGAATTTACTCCTCGTGCCACGTATATACATTTCGTTGCATTATTTTTATCGATTTTATTTGTAGATTTATTGTGTGTGCTAAGATTATGCTGACTGAAATGAATTCTTAATAAAATACATTTTTGTACGATGATCATCGATAAACTGTGGAAAGAAGGAAGATTTGTATGAAGTATTTAATTATTTAGTTTTTCAATACTGATGTCGTCCAATAATGAAGGTTTACAAAGTTAAACAGTCGCTCTATCTATAATTATAGTCTTCGAGCAGTGTTTAAAGTACCTAATGGAAGCCGCGCCTTTTGCCTCCTGAAAGGAAAACGACCATGCCTTCTATCGACACGCAAGTTCTATGTCACGGTCATACCCTCTAGAGAATAATGTATTGGCATTGGCAAATGTTAGAAATCGATTGCTGATTTTGAGGCTACTAAGATATTTTTACACAATCGTCTTAGAAATACACAGAAAATCAAGTACAAAGTAATATGTACAAATCTTTGTTTTAAGGAAAAAAATTGTTTAGCAGTAACATACAGTGTGTAACGAGAATAAGCAAAAAAATCTAAGTTCCACGAATAAATAATTAAATCAACATTTACTTATATTACGAGCATATTTAACTAATTAAACTCATATACGAAATATTATACAAAGAATAGTGATGTCCAATTGACAAGTTTTTGACAGCAGATCTGATAAAGAAAGTACCTTAAATCTGATAAGGAAAAAGAGGATTCTACCAGATCCTCCAAACTTTTCATCCACCACTCTTTCCTATAGTTCATACTTATAAAATAAAATATTTAACCTTTACTGTCCCATCTCAAATCATACCCCACATTCAACTTCTTTCCAATAGCTACGTCTGTCAGCAGTTTCTATTAAAATTATTCATAATATCGTAAACAGTCACACGCAATTTCAGCACTTGTCAAATGGTCTCAAGCAAATTAGTAAACTGTGACGTCAAACTACATTCGAATTAAATAACTTTGTTACTAATTCCAGAGTAAAAACCCGAAAACACTTGAGTCTTCAAAGAGTTATCCCCTTCAGAGGTACCAGAAACGCATGTGTACATTTAATTTTAGTTAAACATTAATTAAATCTACGAAAAAGAGATACGAGTTCGGAGAAAATTGTCCTGTCCAGATCTCTGGTTACCCCGCAAACGCACCGTGAAAAATCCTAATTGCACATTTCGCTGGCGTGACGGTGAGCGTGCACACTTCGTATCTTTCGCAGACGAGTTTTCATACGAGCAAGCATTGCTTCATGCTTGGCATGCCATACACTCCTGAAGAGGAAGGCGACAATTAAGGCACTGCGCCTTCTGTCTGCCTGTTTCGCTACTACAAATGTTTACCGCGTCCCCAATTAACGGTGTTACCTTTTGAAAGGTGCACCTATTGTACCGTATGCATGTGACACAGGAAGAATACGAAAGTGCACGCTGATAGCTGGTGGGTGGGTAAGAAAGTGCAGGCGAAAAAAAAACAATAGAGGAAGACGAGCGTTCCAGGTGTAATCTGTATGTGAACGAAACCCAACCCTTGCTTCGCCAAGCGGAGCCACCTGCTAAATGGCCTTAGCGCAATCACGATTGCCTATCGTTTGTCAAAATTCTGCAGCTGCTGTCTGCGTGAACGAATGCCCACTTCTAGGAAACATTTGGCTAATGCTTGTTAATTGTTTGTGTGGCAGAAACCAATTAACAGGCACCTCAATAATTGTTTCGTGAGAAAGAAATGATTAATTTTCTTTTACAAAATTAAACTAGACATTGTTTAAAACTTTGAAAATGTTTATTTTTTGATACGTGAAGCAACAGTTTTCTCCTTTCATCTGGAGCATCGTATATATTCAAGAATTTGAGAATTTCTTTTTTACTATTTTTTGGATACATATTAATACATCAGAGTTTATTTTAATTTCCCTAGTTGATGAAGTTTGCCTGGTTTCTATGCTCAAGTAGATTCGAGTCGCAGGTGTCGAGATTGTAACACGGAATGTTGTATCACGTAAGAAGTATCTTCCTAAGAGCAAGTTTTGTTATTTAGTCCACCGGTTCGTTACTTATACAGTAGGTATATGTTCTTAAAAGATTTCACGACTGTTTCATATTCTTTCTTGTTAAGTAGTTCATTACTTATTAAGTATAATTACCTTCTGCATAAATTTGTAGATTGTTATAAATTCATACGACTCATAGTGGAAAATAACAGCGGAAAGTTAAATGAATAAATTAATTACACAAGAGAAACACAAGTGACTAACAATTTAAATGCTTCCAATTATACTAAATTTCCTATTTACAAATACAACTTCCAGCTTTTAATTATTTCACCTTAACTAAGAGTACGGTAAAACGTTCACGTCGAAATTATTTCAACCTCAGCTGCATAATGAAAAGAATTTATAAACGAACGTCTCACAAGGTATTAAATTTTCAGTGACTTGTGTTGTCTGCATAAAAATGCAGTCATGTAAAATCTTCTTTTATCGTCGTACCACTGATTTCACCGAGGAATAAATAATTCATTCTATTTGCGACAACACGATACCGGGATGTGGTTCATGCTCGATGAATCCTATGTTCCAGAGATTGGTGTCTTCGTAGAACTACAGCGGAGCTGATATTGAAATAGAATCACGCCCCCGACAGATCGGACTACGTTCCATCTCAAGGATCTTACACGCTTCAAGGTAGCGTACGTACGTGCCGCAGCCACCTTCATTCTTCTATCTACTACCGTATATTTTCACCGGGTGCCCGTTGCACTCCTTCATTTTCTTCTGTGTATGTAGAAGCGCGCGGATCGCGCAAAAATCAGGCACGTAATTGATACATGCAACCGAGTCGTCGTTCTATATACCTATTATTTCAGACGACGTCCATGTATCACGCATTCCATGTACCAGATTGCTAAATGCATACGTCTGGTAAAAGGGATCTGAAAACGAAACTCGGATTTCGAATTTTTGTGTTTATTTATATTAAATAGACTTTCTTATTTACTAACATTCAATCAGTTATATGATCTTCGTTATTTTGAAGGACTCGTTTGTAATGAGTCTGAACTAGAGTGCAAGGCTTAGTAAATGTAATTATCTTTAAGGTTTCTAGACGCTTAGAGAATACATCTACTTTATCAAATTATATATTTTAATGAAATAATATAATCTTTTACTAACCTCGAGAAAATTTAACGTTCTCTTCAAAATAGTATTTAAAATTAACTCTTTTACATTCAAGATCTAGGACTTTAGAAAATATTTTAATTCTCATGTTACGAATATATTCTATTAATACCTGTGCACGGATTTGCACCTGTAAGACAAACTATTGCACACCTAAACAAATACATACATCATTTTATATTATTTACCCTATTCAATGAATTACGCTTCATTTTCATTCATACAATATTCTGCATGTAGACGATGGAATATTACATTTTCTCCTTTCTACCACAACGAGCAATGGCACCGCAATAGTCTATGATTTACCGTGCAATAAGATGCATATTGCTGTTTCGCTACTTACAGCAATATCTCCAAACATTTTTATAAGCACCCCTTTGTCAAAGATTTCCCACGTAACGCCGCGGTGACCGTCAGCGAAGATTCCGCAAATCGAACCTTTGCTGCTGCTCTT
Organism: Nomia melanderi; assembly: GCF_051020985.1. Taxonomy (NCBI): domain Eukaryota; kingdom Metazoa; phylum Arthropoda; class Insecta; order Hymenoptera; family Halictidae; genus Nomia; species Nomia melanderi. The sequence goes on along the minus strand of NC_135004.1, from coordinate 9,047,248 downwards.
ATTTACATAGACATAGAGCGCGATAGTTTGTAAAGGGCGACTTGCAAATTGCAAGAATCCTCTCAGCCGGGCCCCGGGTAATTTAAATCAGAGGATGCGTGTATTACCATCGATATCTCGCAGATGCGCAGCGAGATATGCATTCACTTGCGGTGGAAGTTCGTGGTCGCAGCAAATCCTCGCTCAATTTATGATGTTACAGACGAAGACTTTCTGTTATCCCTCCCCCCCACGTTGCTACCTCGCCTTCCCGGCCTATTATCTACAACCTTCCCAATCTTTCGCCTCGCTCCGTTCCCCCGACCGCGTGAGAAAACGCATCGGAGGTAATACGTGACACGTGGTTTCGAATCGACTGTAATGCCAAGAATGCAATTCGATCAAGAGCTACAAGGGGAAGCATTGTCATGGTCGATACACAATTTCGAGGCTCTAGCTTATTACCGGCCGTTCACGGGATCCATGGCGAGTGTTGCGGGACGATAGTGTCGCATGCTCGCGGGGAAATGAAAAATTAATCGGTCGCTACTGATCATTTCGTTTGGAGTCGTGCTTTCTACTTTCTTCGGGTTTTAAACATCGTTTCAGTTAAACGATCTATTTCTTTCTTCAATTACTTGATAGTGTGGACCTTTGAGAAGGGAGCAGTGAATTTTTAGAAAGAAATTGGAAATAGTTCCGTCGGTACATCGTTTTAACCCTTCCTGGTTTGAAGTGTTGACCAGTTTTCGCTCTAGAACTTGTACTAAATATTTCCTAATACAACTATAGTTTAATGAAACACTTTTCTCATTCATTTGAGAACTTTTAGTAAACTGGAACACGATTATTTTTGTTCTGCTCACATGGAATTATAACATCGTAAAACCAATCAACACATCAACCAACCTACAAAGATAAAAATTTATATATTTAATAATCTCATTAATTCTCGAAAATCTCCTTATTTTATCATCCTCCAAATAACTAGCCTCCGTAAATGATTCTACCAACAATATTATTAAAAAACAAACGGTAAAATCATACCAACGAGGGTCACAGCAAAAACAATGTTGTCGCGATGCAATTCACTAACAGCACAAAAAATTAAAACACAAATCCAAGTCCAAAAGCAAACTAAACCTTTCGCAAAAGCGTCCTAACGGCAGAATCCAGCGACTCGACGACGATATATCACCGCATTCCCTTCTCATTAAACGCTGTTATCGCGACCCTCGGCTCATGAATCACCGTGGTCCGCAGCGTAGTCGCAATAATTCTGGTCGTCTCGTTGATCCGCTGAAGACGGGGAAAGGCGATGATTGGGCCCGATAATAATTTTTATCGTCACCCGCGCGAGGTAAATTTGTTTGCCAGCCGGAGGATGATGATCGGCCAGTAGTGTAATCGTCGGGGTAACCGAACGCCGCGCGCCGCGCGTGGAAAGTCCGTGTGGCAGACCTGGGGGAGAGATGTATGCATAACGTGAGCGTGTATGTCACGGGCCATCACGACCGCAAACACGGCCTCATCTTTCTCCGGGGCCCCGTTTCTCTCTTTCGTTTCAACGGTCCACCACGGACTCATCCTGCCAGACGGGGCCGAGCAACCCTGAACGCCGAGCACGGGTCACCGCAATCCGCGCGCGTTACGTAGACGCGAAACCCCATATACGTCCATATACGAACAGTTTAAGGTGTTAAGTTACATCGCCGCGGACCCGTGATAACCTTTACGGCGTATGAAAGGGTTCCCGGGATGCCTGGCGCTCCTTCGGGCCAAGCATACCCGCTATTAGCTTCACTTGACTTTTCAAGACCCATGATTGATGCGTCTGGTCTTCTGCGGTTTATTGGAAGATCTTAGCATCCTTTGATTGCTGGACACGATGGATAGAAAAAGAGTTTTGGCAGTTTCTCGTTTGATGACTTTTGCATGGGCGCTAGCAACATTTGTTTCGACGGTGTTGTCTGTTGCAGTATTCTATTAACCTGTCGCCCTACGATTCAGTTTTGCAGTTACACTTGTTGGAACTATTTATCGTTAATAATGCAGTAGAATAAAAAGTTCCATCTAGATTTACTCTAAACTATACTAATTGCTAGGAAGGGAGATAATGTTTCATTTGGATTCAAAAGAACTGTGTGATATTTGTATTTATTAAACCATGTTAGAAATCTTCGCCACGGATTGGACAAGATATTGCACGGAAAGGGGTTAAATCTGAGAGATGTTTTGAAGGACATATTGAAAATATGAAACTAAAGAGAGTTACTGAAGTTTCGAATAGAATGACGTGTTTTTGAACTTTGAATAATGGTGTAAAAATATGTGACACTGGTGGCGATGCCAAGGAAACTTTCCAGGTTACAGCTAAGAGACTCTAATGGAATCAGAGCTAAACAATGTTACTTTTGAAAAAATGTTGTGTAACTCGTGAAATTCTGAACATTGTACATGAAAATGTTTTAAAGTTGAACATAAATTTTACAGTTCAGATAATAGAAACACGATCAGATATAGATATAATGTTGAAAGAGGCCCAGTCGTGATAATTTATTACCAGTTTTCATTGCATTTCTTTAAACTCACGAAAGGTTCTTTCGATGCAACGAGTAACACGAAACTGGTAATTGTGCAGTTCATTGTATATAATATAATGGCTCAATGTAATCTTGGCGCGGATCATTCATACGAACATATATGAGTTCAAGGTGTTACGTTACACGTGCCAGGAGCACGTTTTCATCGTAGATAAAACCGTTTAGACGCTGCTGCTGTTCACCGTGATAAATGGTACTACGGTTTCTACTCATTATTTACACATGTGATGGGCCCACGCAACATCCCAGCGTTGATCTCTTCAAAATGCCAGCAGCACCATATGCACTTTGCATTTATCGTATTCCACACGTTCCTTTTGTGCTCGTCCTCCCCCAACTTCTTTCAGCCGAGAAAAACACGACGATGACGAACACATTAAATTCTATTCTTACAGTGATTCATACAGGCAATTGTTTTGTATTGAACTTGATGAATTTAATTTTCGTTATTTACAAATTCGAAATAGTTGATATACTGTCTGTGTAAATATGCCTACCTGTATAGATAAATTAAATAACATTTCAAATATAATTATTTCACTATATGTAGTCATTGTTAATATGCACAGGTCTGTTAAAAATTGCACCTCAGGTAACAATGAATTTGATCACATTTTAGTTTCTTATTGATTCACCTATAGAAAATTAAATCAACTTAAACCGAAATTACGTCAGAATATACATAAAAAATGTAAATTAAAACTTAACTACAATCATCAGAATAAATCGCTTCAGATCGCCATCATTCCACATCATATGCGTCTGTTTAAATATTCTTAGTCAAGAAATCAGCTGTTTAACTAAGAAAACCAGAAAAAGTTTCTACAAAAGAAAACACCTAATCGTATGATAAAATGCCAATCTTTTAAAGGTTAACCAAAATTTCACTCAATAAACAGTATTACCGTATAACATAAACGCTCGGAAAAGACCGAACCACTATCTTCACGAAAGAAATACTGGCCCTCTAAAGTTAAACCCAATTTCACCAGATAAACAATGTTGTCGCATAAACATAAACACTCGAAAAGTTTCACCAAATAAACAATAGTACCGTACAAACACAAACATTCGGAAAAGAACGAACCACTATCATCGCAAGAAAAATACCGTTCCTCTAAAGATCAACGAAATTCCATCAAATACACAATACTATCACAAGAACACAGACGTTCGGACAAGAACGAGCCACTAAATTTACCCAAATTCCACCAAATAAATAATAGTACCATACAAACACGAACGTTCGGAAAAGAACGGACCACTGTCTTCGGGAAAAAAATGCTGGTCTTCGAAATGTTAACGGGTTGAATCGAAAAAGAGTCAGTAGTAGATTTCGACAATACTCCGAGATCGAGTGTCCGACCGGGCTGAAGCGTGAATATTTAAGAAGCGCGCCACGCACCGATCCTCGGGTGTTAAGTTACCCCTTACAGGCCCGCCTCGCTATCGCAGATAAAAGGAGGCCCGTTTCGCCATGGCTGCCGCGGCGCGCGATGCCTGGACGCGTAAACGTGCGTAACAGCCCGATGAGATACGCCGACCGTTAAACGCGCACATGATATCCAAATAAAATCAGAGGCGAGCCTATGCGAAATAAATATTAGGTAGACGATCTGGCGGGATAAGCGAGAGAGGCACGAAGGAGAAGGCGGGACCCGGGTGTGAGAGGCCTTCAGGTCGTGGCCGCGGGAGATACAAATGATATCAGGCTCGAAAACCTGCTCGGAGCCACCTTGCCTCCTGGATAGATATACATACACGATTCTCGTGTCTTGTTGATTCTTAGGCAGCGACCGCGAGCGCACGCGCGCGCGTGCAACGAACCGGCATGATAGACGGACCTTTTTCTCACCGGGAAAACCCCCATGGGACGGGAAAGTTGTTGGTGATTGATCTCCGTACACGGTAACCTTTGTGTACACCCGGGTATTGTGGGCAACGCCACGGAGATTCGAGGCTGGTGGATTTCTTTTATTTTTTATTTTTGATAAAGATACAAAGATCAGTGAATTCGTGGCTGCTGCAGCAATAGGGATTAATCTCGGCGCTGATCTCGGCGATTGCGAGAAGGAATTAATGTATTTTTTAGGTCATTTGTGCAATTGCTGTAGTTGTTTCACGTATAGTTGCGGTGCGAGGTATTGACGGTTGTGTTTGTTTCTAATTATTGATGTGCTGAATTTTGGTAGCTATTTTTAGGTAGTTTTTGAACTGATTTTGAGAATGACTTTTCTTGTTTTGGAAACTGAGAGGCTTGTTTAATGGTGATTTCAATGTTATAGAAATTAATAATGTGCGTTTGTAATGATGAAAATATTTATGCACGCGTTTTATAAACATACATAAAAGTTAACAGTAAAAATTTGGAATTCGTTAATAAAGTTTGCTGTATGTACACAAGTTATGTACAATCCGCGAGCATTTAAAAAAAGTGAAAAAGATTGAAATTACATTCATGAAGAACAAACTAAGTGCCTTAACATTGAAATGTGAAGACATTAAGAAAATGAAATGAATTACTTTGATCTGTAAACAACTCGTTATTGAATTTTCTAGAACATCGACTCATTCCCTCGTTTCATTGCGTTTAAATTGCGCTTGATTAAATGCGTCCAGTTCCTTTGTCATACGATGACAATTTCACCGGCTATTATCACGTCGTAAAAACAACATTAACCATCGTTAAACCAGCATAAATCATCGTCAGGGTTACCAGCGAATGTTCTCCGGTTACAAAGTAACCCACACGTTCAATTAACGTGTAATCCCTTGATTACACACCTTGTCGAGTAACTGAAAGCCCTTACGTCAAGCGATTTTAATGATCCTAATTAATAAATCCCCGAAAGCAGCAGTGATTGTTTATCCGTGCAACTCTCCGGGTGAAACCCGAAGTGTCCGGGTCTCTGAAGCGTGCATGAGCTCAGACCCCACGCTGGCCTGGCATCAACATTTTTTACCCCGTCCCGGGGGAATAGGTACGCCGCACGCCGCTCCAGTAATGATGGATTCGAGCGAGTGCCCATTTCGCGCGATCAAACGACATATCGCGATCCCGTGACCCAACCAAGTGATAATAATCCAGGGACAAAAGGGTCAAGGCACTGTCTGATAAAGTATTATCCATTGATTCATTATGTCAACTAAATAAATATACAAATTATATAGTTTACCAGTATCTTTTTTCCTATTATTTTCCTCTTAGTTAATTAGGTTAATAACTACATAATTTAGATCTCATTAAATTGAACATTGCCCTGTCACGTGCTGCGCGTCACAGTATTTATTTAATTTTCTATATTATCAGAAATTCCATATTTCTCCATCGATTCGCGCATGAAAATGAAATTATTATTATTATTTACTCACAAATATCGCAAGAAAAGAGATAGAACTGTACATAGAATCTCGGTAGACAGAAATAAAAGTTGATTGTAACTCTAAATTCGTATTCAGCAGCTTTTTTTATTCTACCACCTCAGTTATTTGATCGACAACGATAAAAATAATACCTAAATAATGTTTTTTTTCTCGAGGAGCACGAGTTAAAGCGTAGTAACGTTAAAACTAAAGTTTGCAAAGCTTGTTGCGCTTGGGAAAGCTAGTCCGTGAGTTAGATACTTGGCTATATGTAGACGCCAGCACTGCCGCGATTATGTGAGGGTGCACGTATATAGGGGTGAAATACACTGAAAATAGATGTAACACGGGTACATATCTACTACTGGCGGTAGATATATACCCGGGGCCTCCAAATACACTTTATGAAATTCCATTTTATGGTATCTCGTCGGAGCCGAGGACTTCGATTTGGTGCTAAGAACTGAAGCAACAGGTGTGACGCTCTAGCCTTCGCGTCGTTGCTCCCAGAAGCTTAGGTAATACGTACGTTGTCGAGGCAAATCATTTTAAGAAATCTTTTATTCACCTTGGTTCGGCGCGGTGCCTACCCCCTGTATCTATTTTGCTGCTGCATTCGATACCTTGCACAATGATTTTATTTATTGTCGCTCCGCATTGACGATCGCGGAATTTTAACACCATAAGAATGGAATTTGTCGTTTAGATCGATTTCTGGGGGATATTTAAGCGAGTTACATGATTTGATTTCCATTTACTGGTCATATAACTGGGTTAATTAAGAATTCTTGCAATTTTTTACGGAAAATTGAAAACGAGTTTTACTTCCTTACGTTGAACTTTATTAAACTGTGCATTGTCTGTTTCCGTCGATAATTTTCTGTTACATTTTAGCGCACCAATTTATTTACAATGTAATATTTATGTACCTGTAACTTAATGCAAATGTCATATGCGAGTAATAAGTAAAAGAAAAATTTCTAATGAATTAACAGTCTGAATCCTTTTCTACAAAACATAGAATAAAATACATTTAATTTTCTTCGAATAAAATGTAATTCACAGGATCCTTAAATTATGTCTAGCATATTTTTAACACTTAAGTAAATGCACTTTCATTCAAATGATATTCAAACATAAATCAAATAGAGCCAATTAAATGTACATATTTTTTATCAATTTATCGGTAGTCTTCATTAAGTAGTATTTCTAGAAAAATAAATCTAACGATTTTCCTTTAATATTTCCTAACACATTTTAACCACCTACGAAGCAAAAATAAATACGAAAACCGTTTTTCAATCGTTAAGATAGTTTACACTTGATCATATTGTTCGGTCGAGCTTGCGCGATGTCGTGGAGCCATCGCTGTGCCCATGTCTCGGCTCTTTTAAACGGCAGGCAAACCACTCACGCGGCGCAGCGGACCGCGAAATCGACGCTCACATATGAACCGAGTACGGGAGAGCCTTCTCTTCTTCTCTTTTGCTTCTTTATCTCGTCGTAGGGACGAAGAAAGAACGGACGTGCCATGCGCATTCTCCACTGTCAGATTTCCACGACCTTTTCCCCGCCTTTTCAAATATATTTTAACGCCCGCTTTCACTTCCGGTCTCCTTCGCGCGTTGAAATCCCATCCTTCGAAGTCAACATTGCGTCCATTAGGATATAAAAGTCTCTCTTTATTTTATTCATTTATTTTTAAAGGTCGCGTCTACATTGCGTGTACCAGTGGCCACATTTTGTGGTAGATGAATGTAACGCGCAATACTTTTATTAAAATAGACAGATCGTTAATCATGATCTGTACGTTACTTAACGTATAATCTTTCTGTTTAGAAGCTATATATAATTTGTAACTATACTGACAATTAATCATGATTACATTACTATTTAATTGGTTTATGTATTTTGATGTAGATTTCAACTTTTGAGGAAAGTAGCGCTTTTTTATTTGTTTGTATATTTAATGTTGCAAAAATATTTTTGGTATGTCATATTTATTCATCTTGATTAAATGTTAATAGGGTCAAATATAATACAATATTAACTTGCAGTTTGAATTGCTTTTTTCTGCACGATAAATGTGTGAATTTTGTGTAAATTTACCAATATATTGTTCTACTAATTTATTAAATGTCAATCCTTTCTAAATTCATTTAATTTAAAGCTGGAGTAGCTAATGTAATTAAAAGCTTTCGAATTTTCGAAAAATTGGAGGACATCTACTAAAATAAAACCTAGTTGCTCACTTAGATCAATTTTAGACTACAAGTGATAAGGAATGGTAATCGATAGGTACAAGGATAAAATGGGTCGATTTATGTTAACTTTAAATCCTTGCAACTTTTACAATTTAGTGAATTGTGTAAAATGATTTCAGGCTGCATTTTAATACCATGGCGATTGAAAAAATGTGAAGAAAGAAATCATTGACTTTCTAAGCTAAAAAACTCTCCCAAAATAAACTAAACATTTTTGGCACAATATAGTAATCATAATGTATAATAAAAAAAAGTTTAATTTAAAAAGTTGCTTTGAACGTACAGTTACGAAACGTGGCATACGCAATTGAGGCTACGTAGAGTAGGTCCTTCTTCTTGGGAAACTCAGCTCGTCGTTATCATAACTTTGTAAATTTTCACAATCGTTGAAACAAGTTCTTTTCTTGACTACTCTTTGATTTACTAACAATTCTAGACTTTCTTTATACACCGAGATTGTACGTCCTAGGCAAACTAATTTCAAAGAATACGGCAGTTAACACCCTTCGTGTACTCATTTAGTATAGCATCGTATTGTATGAGAAACAAAGTTCTTAAGTACTTTAGTAGAAAAATAAACGAAGTTTACACATATATTTATTTACTATTAATTTTAAATATAATTAATTATAAAGCTGATCTAAATAATAAGCATGGTAAAACTTAGATATTTTTGTAAAAATGATTAAAATGGGATATGACAGGTGTATGTTACGAGCGTTTCAGGTGTATATAGACATCTGGAACGGGACTTTTTCTGAACAAATTAGTACTGAGAAAATACATTGTTTTGGAATAAGACACATCCTTATTGCGATTCTGTAATAGCAATACTTAACTTCACAGGTATAGTTTTATCCTTAGAATTTAGATTGTACAGTTTTTTGAGGGAATATTTTGCTGCTTTTAATAATTAGTATAATAAAGTGTACCTATACATTTTTTACGTTAATGAAATTAACCACTTTTAAATGGAAAAAAACATCTGTTCATCTATTCTTATATTTCAGCTTTATCAAGTGCATTTTTATCGTCATCGATTACTCAAAAGTAATAAAAAAGAGTAATTACTATTGCAAATACTAATAGATAAATGATAGAAATAAATATAGTTCTTATAAAACAAACTACATGGATAAATCAAGTTGTGATAGTAATCGAATGAAAATATAATTCAATAAATTATCTGACCTTATGAACCAGAAATACTATTAAATACGAAGCCGATTATCAAGCAATGTTTATGAATGACAAAAAATTGTATGCTTCATTAGGTTGTTTATTTAAAACGATAAAAACATTTCCTTTTCCAATTATCTCGTGCATTTATTACTTACGTAGAAAGACGTTGGCTTGTAACTATGGGCACATGGCATACGAAGTTCAAAACAACTAATTCGTCAAATGCAATCAATGCAATAATCATTATTAAAACAGCAGGCTGTCGCCTGAATACATGATTTCCACGTATCACCGCAATATAAATGTATTATTCATTCGTAACTCATTTCCCTCTAACAAGTTTCCCATCAAGTCGAAGCTATAACGTCGCCCAAAAAATCATTGCTTTCCCTTCGCCAAACTATTCCTCCTACTAAACGCAAACGAGCGTTACAAATAAACCCAATAATTCATCAGAGAACCGTCGAACAAAAAGATCAGCGCACAATCCAACGAAAACCAATTCGATAAAGTGTAAAACTCGTCGTTAGACTTCCTTAAAAAAAAAGACGAACAGAACACGCAAGAAACTTCCCGTCCAACGACAGAAATCTAAACTATCACGCGAGAGAAACAAATCACAGAGTTCGCGTCAATTGTCCGCGAGGACGATACCAATCCTATTACGTAAAAACGTTTCCACGGCACCGGTGCGTGCAAAAACAATCGGCTTGCGAAGAGAGCGAAGTTCATTCGGAAGACACGTATATACGAACGTTTTCGTTCGAAAGTAAGAGGTACGGGCCGCCGGTAGGGGGGGGGGTAGAAGATAGATTTATGTTTGAACGCCAGGCACCGCCGTGTTCGTGTCGCCCCTGCAGGGAACGGTGACTAAGAAGAAGGGGTGGAAGCCGAACGGGGGAGAGAGACAAAGAGGGAGTTTTAATGTATGCCTACCGAGAGAGGCTATAAAAATCAATACCTCAAATTACCAGGCAGTACTTAATTTTCTTGGAGCAACCAGCCCCGGCACGCTTCCTCTGTATTCCCCTTTACCACCCTCGCTCCTCCCCTCCTGCCGCTCGCGCGCCACCCCTGCTCTCCGCCGCTCCGCCACGCCGCGCTCTTTCCGCGAAACTCCGTTCCGTTAGCGGGAATCGACCAACGAGACGGATTTCCCTGCATTCACGTGCATTTTACTTCCAGCGGGTCCTGCAATTACGCACCGCGGAAGCATTTTTAAATTTTAAAGGGGAGAAAGCGGTATTAAAAATGCAGGAACGACGACAAGAGCCACTCCTCCCCGCCCTCTTTCTCTTTTCACCCCTCCCCGCATGCCTTACCCCACCCCATCAACGCTGTAACCACCACCGCCGCCGCCGCCGCCAACGCTGCCACCCGTTTCTCTACTTATTCCTTTCTCTTTGCTCCTCTCCCTCGCCATTCGCCATTTTTTTGCCCGTCTTAATCATTAAATCGCGGGAAAGGGCGGACCGCCGGAAAAAATCTGAATTACTTATAAATAAGTGACGATCCCCGGATGTTCTTAAAACTTCGCGTTGAATGCGAGAGTTATCGGAGATACGAGTCGAGGACGCTTCTCCTCTTACTTCCCTCCCCCCGCCATCCGCCGACTTATTGAATTACATAAATTAAAGTTCAGTCGCGATGCGGCGGTAGGTTTAATGCTTGGTCGAGAACCGATTCACATGCGGAACCAAGGGAAACGGTGCGATAGAACTTTGTCCCGTAGGGGGAGCGTTTGCGGCGGAAAGCTGGCCGACAGTTGGTTTCAAATATTTTGTGTAAGATTTTAGGTTTCTGGGATAGTTGAACGTATGATAACAATGTATGGTGGTTGAATGTACGTATGCATCATTTACTCGCGCATGATACGTTGTCATTTGTTAACTCCTTCATGTACAATATCGTGTCGGACACGCCAGGAAGAGTTTAAACTGAAATTAACAAACATAAATGAATGAAATAGAAGATTTATTAAATAGTTTAAATGAAATATTACACTTCTGTTATTAATTAATACACTTTAAAGATATAGATGAATATGGAATTCTTTGTTTCTATTAAATTGTTAATGACAAAGTAACTGTTACCGGCACAGTTATGTGAAAAATCATAGTTCAAGGGGTTAAAACTGAAGAGCTCTTCTAGTAATGTTTCTTTCTGAATTCATCTCCGAGCTACCACGCGTTGATTAGCGAGCTTCATATTTTACAAAGAAATTACAGCGATTGTTCCTTTACTTATAACCATAACTATATATACAGTTATAAATATAATGTTGTAATACTACAATAACAATAATCCTGCGTCATAACACGCGTGTAGAATACAAACACATCCAATCTATCGTTTTCATACGATACTTCCCGAAACAAAACAGTCAATCACCTCAATCGAAAATTGAAACCAAAAATTATTTACAACTTCCAGTATATTAATTTTTCAACGTTCAATAAAACATTTTTCTTCCATGTACTACCCTTGCAGAACCCCTTTTCATATCAGCCTATACAACGTTCAAAAGAAAAGTAAGTATCATAGACGTCGAACATGCTGATCATTCGGTGCCGAAATTTTCGTGCACCAGTTGAACACGCGACACGTGTGTCGCGCGATTTCGCAACGTAATGCTAATTAATTACATCGACGTCGGGGAGAAAGAAAGGGAAAGAAGGAGAGGCCAGGAAAATAAGATCTCGTAGGTTTCGACCCTCCAGTCGCAAGTAAGATTACGACTCAACTCCGGGCGGAAGGGTTGGAACCCCGCCGCTTGATTTTATTGCCCGCCCTCTCTTTTCCTTATCCACTCCAGCCTCGTCGTCCTGCTTTCCTTCCTTTCCGCGTCGGAGTACTCCCCCCATCCCTCCCACCTTACCTACCCTCGCGCTTCTTTTTTCTTTCCTTTCCCTTTCGTCGAGTATACTGGTTACCGGTGGCAGGAAAGTTTCCTCTTCGTATTCGGTTATGTGGCGGCCGGGTACGTACGCTCGCCACCGTCTACGTGTTGGTGTCTCCGATCAACTGACCCGCGCAAGACTGACCGAAAGAAAGTGTTAAGGTCAAGGCGCTGTACACCCGGAGTCGAGAGTTGTTTCTTGAACATTGAAGACACCTGCAGTTGAATTTTGTGTATTGGCATAAATTCTGTATAGAGCTTTGCGGTTGTTATAGATTTGCAGGGGAATTTTAGGAATAAGCTGTTTATTGAGATTCTGTTTTATTCACTGTTAGATTCAGTATTAAAGGTAACATAAAAATGTATATGGTTTGAGTGAAGTTTTGTTTCATAAGTTTCTATAGATCGTTATACGTTATCTATATTATCGTTTTGATTTTTGTAGTTGATCATTGTTCGAAATACCACTTAATGATCAGCAAATTTTTATGTAAATTGCGGTATTCTTATTAATAACAATTTCAAGTTGCAAGCCTCATTTGTAGAAGCTAAAGTGAATATAGCTGAAAATAACGTACCAAGATGATGGATTACTAAAAATCGTGAATATCGAATTATGATTGACTGGGTACAAATTCTAGTACACAAATTACATAGTTCTAAGGAAAACCTTCAATCTAAACAATACTTGTCTAATTTATTGTTCGTTTTATTCTATACAGAACTGCATTTCCCAATTCTATCACGGCCGACATTCACTTATTCCCTACTATCTCGCTTTAATGTCTTGCTAGAGGGCGTTCATATGAGCGTAAGCTATTATAAATACCAGCATTGTCAGCATCTCCAACGTATAATCAAGCGAACACATTGTTTCATTCAATAATTGACTTTATTGTAATTTCGATAATACCATCTCGTGTCTTATGCAATATGCCAATATTATGCCAGTCCAAATATTAGTAACGTCTATTAATCCCCAAACTGTTCTGTTAAGCACATATATCGTGAGGTATTGAACATTTTGTACACTAAAAAAGAAATAGTACGAATAAACTAATATACAGGGTACCTGGTTTATCTGTCTAGGTCGTTATCGAAATATAATGTTCATATTTACTAAATCTCGCTTATTTGTGAATCAATATGTTGTTTTGCTTACGTGGTACTGCATCCCAAACGCACGATGGATACTTTTTAGTGTCACCATGATGTGCATGTTCGAACAATCAATCTACCCATGCTATACATCAAGTAATCGATTGAAATTAATCGAATCTTGATGTATCTAACACCCTTCATTCATCGATCTTGCAATAGTTGCACCCTTCTTATAATCGTGTGTTTCATTATTGATGTGTCTATGATAAATAATCGATTTCACATTTTTTATGAGTAGACTGCAGACTTTCTGTAAAATAGGTGAAATTATACAGAAGTCTACTTTCTGCATGCACGATATCACTTAATTAACACTGACATATTATCATTTAATAGAAGACAAAAAGAATATGTTCTCTATGTATCCTGACTGATCATTCCAAAGATCCCCTATTTCTTTAGTCCTTCCAAGCTTAATATTTCCTTTACACCCTGTCCACTCTAAAAAAACACGTGTCCAAGCATAGGCATTTCTTCCACGACAAACCGGTGGCATATCCTCAACCCTCGTCTCTTTTCTGTGCAATGAGTCGAAAAGCAAATGAACCGTTGCCAACGGAGGATATATCTATAGAACCAACCCATGATCCTACAACGCGAACTGACCACCGCTAGATTGCGCTGGTCATGGTTGTTTCGACTCCTCCTGAATCCCCCTCACACTATCTCCCTCTCTCTCCCTTTTTCTCGCTCGCTGTCCCATCTTTTTCTCTTATTTTACGGCGCTCTTTCTTTCCCTGGCTTTGCCCTCTTCGTCCCACAGACTATAACCCCCTTATTCCCCCCACGGCTTTCGCGGAACAGATTCCGGGTTGAAAAAGGAAGAGATCACCGGGGGGTAGAGAAAGGATGAGGGAGAGGGGAGAAGGTGGACGACCCGAGAAAAGAGGGAAAACGAGAACGAGGTCCGAGAGGGAAAGTTGTGAGGGTGGGTGATAAATTGATAGTGGACGTGCGCCACGCGCCCTTCTCCAGGCCAACAGACCGACAGACCAGCAGACCGAATGACACCCTCACCCCAATGAACTGCCCCCGACTGTTGATACTCTTCCTGAACTGGAATTAAATGATCTCCACGGTCGTTCGGTCACGTAACCTATCGCCTTACCACAGAATCGGGTGTATTTGATTCAGAGGATGTCATATTAGATATGGTCGGAGCATTTTCTTTCATTTGTCGCATGCCCAGATGAAGGATAAGGGGATATTTTTAATGAAACACGGTTAATCGTTGGTGACGCGTAGTTGTTCAACGTTTACATTTGTAATGGGACAGTTGCATGATTAAACTGAACTTCAATATTTTTATCTTTGTGAAAGTTAAAAATTTTAATTATAATTTGATGTTGTTAATTCCATTGTCAATTGAGAATTACCTTTTTGAGGATTACTTTATTAAAGTTTATTGTATAAAATATGGAAAACTTGTATTTATAATTAATAATAAGTTTACAAGTACAAACAGCCATATGAAGATACAAATCGAAACACTTTTGCAAATATGTTCTCCTCGTATTCTCTGTCAGTATTCTCTGTGAATGTGATTTCTGTTCGATCGATAAATCGAAAACATGATCCACCTTAATGGTACCCAAGACGCGTTGGATTAATCGACCGTGGAGGATCGTAAAATTATGTCGTAAGATGCGTTACGCGTGGAACCAACGAAAGCTGAAGTTTATAGTCAGGAGTGAAGAGGGGTGAACGGTGGGGGAGAGAAAGAGAGGGAAAGCGGATAGTAAATCCACAGTCCAAGTTCCTGACCTTATTCAGCTTATTTACTTAAAGTATCTTCGAACAGTCATATTCTATAGTCACAAGGACACGATTGTTATAAACGCAAAAGATATCATCTTCGTTGTTCGTAACAATTATTAAATCTTTACAAGAATGCAAAGTGTTCTGCAGAGGAAGTATTAAAGAAAAAGAATTAAGTTTCGTATATAATACGTTAAGGAAATTGAATGACAAGAATATTGTGCCAACGAAAAGAAATCATCTAACTTTTCATCTGATCAAACAAAATATCCCATTACGGCGTCATCAGGAGTGAAATTCTATAGTATCTGATACGTCTTACCTTTTCTTGTAAGTATAGTTTACTTGCATATGTGTCTTATTATTTTCCAGTTAATGTTCTTTTTAAGGATTTCATAAATATTGTATTTAATCAATTAAATTACTTAATATATTACAATTCATACATTTCATAAATTATTATTACAAATTCAGGAAAGGTATGAAGTTTACTGGTTATGGATGTATTGTAAGTGATCAAGAGTGTTTCCATTGTACGAACTAATGCTACTTAATTAATATAATACTATCATTTTATTACCAGAAAAAAATTTATTAATTTCAATAAATACTGTCAGACATACGTATAGACATAATAATAATAATTTGGTATAACCATGGTATTTTAAACATCACGGATGCAAATGCATTTGTCATTTTGAGAAGAATCAGTCGAAAGAAAACCATGCTAATAAAAACTAATCTCGAAGTGCATTTCAAGTATCACTACGATTGAAACAAGTTCTTTTATTCATTTTCATAAATTCATTTTGAAAAAAACCCTTTAATACGTTAACAATCATTAATCTTACATGTATCATTTACAAGTACAAAGCTACCAACAGAACACATATGTATCATCCCCAAATTCCCAACAAATAAATTCACATCCCCATTCCCCACCTCCAATCTTTTTCATCTAATATTTAATCCCAACGCCAGGAAGGCTCACAATCAAGACAAAATAACACTAAGACAAAAGCGCAGGGAAGTGTCGGATTTCATGACAACCCGCCTCCCTCATTCTCCGCTCCCCAAAGGGAGACATAAATTAAAAACGAGTAAATACACGGTGGCGAAATATTGGACCGGCCGCGGCCCAGGGCAGACGAACGGAAGACGCGACTTCCGTTTTAATCAGTACGAATCCAAGTTATTAAAATTCCTCCGGAAATTTTCGCGGTTGAATAGGCCGGCCGGCCGGCCGCCCATTCCGGTAGAGGTGAAGCGAGCCGGGTCCGTAGACGCGGCGTCTAAAAGAAAAAGAAGTTCATTCATTCCAATTGACGAAAGATATAGACCTCCACCCGCCCCCTCCCTCTTTCTCTGGGGTTGGCCGCGTCGGACAGAATATCGGCAAACTAAAAACGTTAATTTATTCAATGGCAAAGGGGCATGAAGACATGAGAGTACTGCGCCCTAAGAGATGAGCTTGAGAACGGAGGAAGAACAGAGAGAAACTCCCGAGCAAGGCTGGCTGAGGAAGGACTTTCCCGTGGCCGGGACGAAGGGGGTGGTAAATGGGGGGAGTGAGAAGGCTGGCTTAAGGGGGCTGGCTGGGGGAGAACCGATGAAGGAGGTGAAGGGACTTCGGGAGTCAAACGAAAGCCTCCGGCAGTTTTTCTACTGGCTTCGCTCGGAACTCTTGAATTTCGCAAGTTTTTTCTTTCTGATTTTTCTAATTAATTATCGGTATTGATTGGTTCTCGATTTGACTGCCGCGGAACGCCTTTGGCTACAGACCGAAGAGATGGAAATGACCGCATAGAATAACCGTAAAAGGGAGGGGAAGCCAAGCGAATTAACTGTCCATGATTTTCCCCGGACTCTTGATTAAAGAGTGGCTCCGCGTTGAAAGCTAAGGAAAGGATTTTCGATATCCGAGTCCTCCTTTCTTCTATCCTCGTAACCCGCGCCTTGCGGGGTGGTGCCTCCGTATTGTCGACGCAAGGCCTTGGGGTTTATGACTACGTTCCTCATGTGGGTGATGTCAGATTTGATTTATAGAGGACTGCGTGAGACGTTACGAGCTGTTTGCTTGAGACGCATGGGTGGCAACAGAATTCTTATTTTAGGTTTTCGTGTTCGAAGCTGTTATTTGTATATACATAATGTATTTTGTCATATCCTGCGGAGGGTGGGAGGTCAGCTTCTGTTTCCTAAATATAATATTATAACATTTATTTGAATTACTTCTTTCACATTTCCTAAATATTTATGTTGATAATTATCCTTCCTTTCTCTATTGAGCTCGTACCCATAGAAGTACAGAATTACTCTGAATAAGTACAGAATGATATAAAATATTCTTTATCTTCAAGTGCTTGCAAAACCATTCAAACAGTAAGTACTTCCAATGTCTTTCAAATCATCGAAAACATCCCAAACATTTAGATATCTTTCATCAACTGAAACCATATATACCTAAATATACAATTAACCATTAAAATATTCACATAGTCCTCCCTAAAACAAACTTAAACACGTTCCAGCCCGCAAAACAGCGCAACTTACACATTTCCAAGAAGTCCTTCTACCAAACCCAACCAATTGTCTTCAACCCAGAAAAAAAACAGATCCTCTCACTACACCAACAAGCAAGAAAAAACAAACACAGAAGAGCCCCGAGGACGCGCTGCCAAAAATACCAACAACCCCCCCGTCCAAGCCGATACAGTTAGCTCCCTATGCGCGCGGGCGCGCGCCACTCGTCATTCGGTTCCCAGTATCCGGGACACCGGACAAACAGAGCAAAATGCAGCACACGCTATCCGCAGAACCGACGATTAACCATTCACGACTTTTTCCTCAAATCCATCTGGCCGCGCGCGAGACCCGCTGGAAGTTTCTCGGAAGGTGGTCAGTACGTTGTAAGACAGAGGATTGATTGCCTCCGAGGTTTCACGATGAAGCGGCGAGAACGGAGAACGAGCGAGTCAAAGAGGGAGAGAGAGAGGAACAGATACAGCATGTACAAGCAAGAGAAGGGAACGACGGGAAGAACCGTGATGGAAAGCAAGAGAGATAACAACAGAGCCGAAAGGGAGAGAGGCGGCGGGTAGCGCTGAGCGTTAGGCGTTAGCCGGAGCGAGAGGTGTATAGGTGAAGACCGGCGAAGGGGGTGAGTCAAGGGTGAACCATCGGGCTGAGAATGCGGCCAAAGTACGTGAGCAGGGGAATGACTTGTGGTTGTGTGTCGCAAGATAGGGTTGCTATATACCACGTGGCTCTGTTCCTGCGTCCGTTGGTCCGTTCGTTTCTCGCCGGGTACCGTCCGTCGTTCCTAACCACTTCTCTTCTATCCTCTTCCTTTAAGGTCCTTTCCAAGACTGCCCTAGGAGAGAGGATGGACGAGGCGGTTCGAGGGTGGCTTGCAAGGGACCGGCGAGATGTTCTTGCACTTCGGCGCGGTTTAGTTGTGTGCGCGCTACCGTCCCGGTGAAATTGTGTGTGAACGTGGCCAACCCCCGCGTGCGCGCCCGCGCACGCCTTTTCAACGTGTGCGCGTCGGCCGGCATACGTGTGCACATGTGCACGTGCGCACGTGGCCTCGACTACGGTGCCGCGCGCGAACGTCTGCAAGATGGACTGGCCAAGGAATTACACACACCACTGCGGGAACGTTGCCGTTTATTTCGAACGGGCACATTAGCGGGACGGGATCTATCAGGTGACGAGGACTGCTTAAACGCGACCTGCTGACGTCGACGGCTTCGTGTCACATACGCGTGTGTAGAGCTGATTTGGTTAGACTGCTGAATTTCTTTGTATACGTTTGCATAGGTGCATTAAGTCTTTTTCACGCTTGGTAATTGACTATTTTTGGAATGCTAATGCTTGATTTGTGGCGATTTTGAGTTAAAGTGGTCCTTAGCTTCTAGTTATGGTTTTTTCTTGTTTAGGAATGTTTAACCATTTGAATGCCACAGGGTTTTTGCACAAAGCTTTCGTTTCAATTCGAAAACTGAATTTCGCTTTTCTATTGTCATAAAAACAATTATATGAACCGATGGACAGACACTTTTACATAGTGTAGCGGAGCAGCACGATCGCGCCGCTTAGGACTTAAAGGGTTAAAGTAGTTTTATAATGCTAATTTGTGTTGTCTAAAATTATGTAGGAACTTTGATCTGACTTAGTTGTTACATATTCATTTAGCGGTTATTTAAGTGATACCCTAAGAATAAAAGACAACCCTAGAAAAACTGAATAGCAATTTCTTTCGAACAACAGCATTCTCAATAAAACGAATGTAAATCTTCAACACAAAACATTCAGATTTGAACGTCTTATAAAAATTATTTACAACTATTTATAATTTTCCTGATAGATTCCATAACATTTCAGTAACACAATTTTAATGTCTTATAGTTACCACCATCCTAATCATTAAAAAATCGACGATCAATTTCTTCGATAAAGATCAGTTCCCCACAACTTTTCACTTAATTCGTGCGGCCGTAATTCGAAACGTTCGACACAAGGTGCCAATCGTTGTATCGAACAGGATCGACGTTCCAGCAGCGCGAGGAGGCCGTAGAGAAAGGTCTTCACTCATGGAGAATGAAGATCATAGAAAACCTTTCTCGGAGCCAGCGGAAGCGCGGTTGCAGCGCGCACAATAACTTATCCGCATCCCCTTCGACGGGCATAGAAGTTCACTTTACAGGATGACACCCGTTAAATGCCGTGCCTCGCTATAGGGACTATCGGACAAAGCATGTAAGGAACTCGGATATACACGTATAGGATCTTTCGAAGCCCTCGCGTACGTGTGTGAGAGTACGTGTGCGCGCATTCGCACGCATACCAGCCAGCACGAAATCTCACGACAAATACACACATGTGCGAGAAGCACAATAATTACTATAGGTAGGTAAGGAGGGTGCACCTCGCGGGGTAGCTTGGCCAGCAATCGATATATACACACACGCATAGGGGGGACACGCGTATACATGTGCATACATACACACGCGCGCGCGCTCGCGCACGCATACTCATGCACGCAAATAGGTGGCATGAACACACGCAGCCAGTCGAGTGCGCACACCTTTACACGGTTTACATAAGTGAAGTTCCTTGGCCACCACCCTCAGTCACCACCTCTTATATACCCCCTTCCAGCCCCAGCGCCACCCTCTTTCCATCCTCCCACGCTACCCTGGCCCTCTTCCTCCTGCTTTCTGCCCAAGCGTTTCTAATTTGCATTCCCCTCCGTTTGCACTCTCCTCCACCCCCCTCCTCTTGCTTTCTCTCGCACTCTTACCGATATTCCGTCCCACTCCCGTTCGCCTGCTCTATCGCCCTCTCTCTCTCCTTCCGTCCGTCTCCCTCTCGACCGTCCCCCTTGCAACCACCCTCGACCCACCACCGGTCCCGCCACCCTCGTCTTCTTCTCATCCTACACCTTCAAGCCATCCACCCAACAACCCCGTTGTCCGTCTTGCGAGGTTTCACGCACACGCGTGCTTTCGTCCGTGTACCACGCATACGACGGGCGGCAGGAGGGCGGACGGGACGAAGGAGGTGGGCGGCGGGGTGAGAAGATGAAGGAGGTGAGGGGGTGGGAAGGCGAGACAAAGAGACCGCCCTTAACTTCGGGTTAGGGAGTAAGACGGCTAGGGAGCGCGGGCTAGGAGGATGAGGATCGGTCCAGGGCTGCTGGCAGTTAGGTTAGGGCTGCCGGTACCTTCTTAATTCCTTTCGTCGGGCTAGCGCTTGTATACCTATACGCTTGCTTTGGATCTTGATCGTTAAAGGTGCTCGCGCGAGCCCGCCGCGCGTGCTTCTGTAATTTCCTGCCACCTGCTCCTGCGTCCTCGGTCGCTTAGTATTTTTAGAGCTGGAAGGTGATAGCCCTGGCTCGGAATATGAGATTCCTCGTTAATTCGACGGACCCGAAGATTGTATCGATTATACTGGCCGACGTGTGGCCACGGAGACGGGTTCGGACACAGCTGTACTAGGTTCTTCCCCTCGAGAAGACTGTCTAGCATTTGCGATTCTAATTAGCGGACCGGTGTAAGTCGCGGAACGCGTTCTTGCGATTTCACGACGCCGGTGCGGCGAGATTCTTTTTTGGCACTCTAAGTTTTGAGGTGGTATTATGAATACATGGATGGCGAATTTGATAGCGGTGCCCGCGTCGCGGTGTCCTGTAGCGGTTCTTGGTTCCAGGCTGAGATTTATGGTTGCATAAATTAGAAGTTCCGCGGCTCGGATTAGCGCGGCGATACCGATAGGCCGGCTGACATACTTGTTTCGCGTTAGTTTTTCCTCGTAATGGAGAAGTGTTTGCGTAAGTGCGCGTCTGCTCGAAGAACGTCAGAAATTGATCGAGGAAAACGAGCTGTTCCGAACTCGGACCTTATCGGCTAGCGAACTGGAACTTGGCAATCGTTTATTTACTTCCGAATTTTAAATACTCATTCAAATATTCCCGGAATCGAGTCAGCGAAAGAAGTTCCTCTCGCTCGGATTTCACCATTGGGAAATTACAATTTGATAATCGTTTCTTTAAACCCGAGTTTCAAACATACGTTCAAACAACTTCAGAGAAAAAGTTGCCACGGAAGGGAAACGAAGGACGTTCGTTCGGATATGTGCCCCCCCAATTAAAATAACCAATACGCGTACCGCCGCGCCGCGACATTAACCGAGACACAGAAGGCCTCCCGAGCAGGACAATGGCGGCAATGAAGATAAAGAAGGGTCGCGCGGCGAGCATAATTCCGAAGTGCGTTAAGAGATCCAACTGACTGACGTATCTGTCAGGGATGGATGGCAGTAAGGGTTACGAGCATCACTCATCAGTCGCGGCCATATTGCCTCCCGGTGCCCCAACCCTTCGCGGGGAGCGCGAGCCCTGATAATTCCCCAACCCCCTGCGCCTTCTATCTCTCTTTCTTGGCTCCTCTTCACCCCTCCCCCTGGGGCTCCCTCTCGCCATCTCTCTGTCTCTCCGACGTGTTCGCTTGCTTGCTCACCCTTAGTGCCTTAGTCTTACCGGTTTCTTCTCCTTTTCTCCCTTCTTCTTCCGGCAACGCTTCTTCTTCTTATTTAAACCCCAGCGCGCGGTGCCCGGGCTGCTTAATGAGAACCTCCACCCCCTCGTACCACCACCACCACCACCATCGTCGCCGCCACCACCACCGCCGCCTCCACCACCGCTGCTCGCCACTCTTGTCCCCTTTCACCCACCCCCTCCCCCCGGCCCTGACGCCGGCCGCCCGAACCCCAACCACCCCCCGTACCCGCGGCAGCCATCCTCCTCGTTTTCCAGCAGCGGTCCCGCTTCTACCAGCGCGAACGCGCGCGGGGGTTCACCCAACCCTCCCCTCGAGCGTCGAGCTACGACCCTTACACACGCGGCCGGCCCTCTCTCCGCCACACACGCTCCTCGAGACATTTGAAACTTTTAATATTGATTACGCGATGAGGATGAACGCCCGCACACCTCGGGGTTTCCTGCTCCTCGCGAGGACGATCGCCGATGCTCACCGATGGACCGCGATTGTCGCGGTCAGGTGCTTCCTGACAGGGGGTTGGAGGATGACCAACGGCCGACCCGGTGATCGCTACGCGCCGAGAAGAGACTAGGTGCTGGATCGGAATTAACACTGGCTCTTTATACGGTCGGCTCTTCAGTAACACGGTTAATTGGTTCCGTGTTATTCAGAACGGTGTTGTACGAGGCTTTAGAGGTTATACTAATGCGATGGTGGTAAACTTTAATGGGATGTAATGTTTGGCCTTGCTGTATGAAGGTTATTGCAATGTTTTACTGTGTTGTTCGATGATTGTTACAATTTTTAAGTATTATTCAGAGGTTGTTTGTATGTTTCTATTATTTACTGCAAATGGTTGAATGACTGGTTATGAAATAAAGCTCATATTTTGTGAAAGGAATGCAGGTAATTGTTAATCGATTGTGGAAAACTATGCGTAAAGTAATTTTTGGGTAATAAGAAAAATGAATTATGTATTTTCGTTTGTTTTAACAAGAACAGAAGAGAAGTGCTGCATTTTTTCATTAAGAGATGCCAGTTGTTTGACCGGGTGTGGTACATTTAGTATTAAGTGCTAGGGGGAATGGTTAGAGGGAGGATTAACATTAAGTTTAACGTCATTTACGGGAGATCTGGAGTCTGCGACTGCTTCGGGTGTTGATTCGTATTTGATAAGCAGAATTTTTGTAAAGCAGATTTTATTAAATTAAATTGTGAGATTGCCGTAGGGTAGCAGACAAATTTTTGGGCATTTATGTTTTTACAATTTTTATAGAGGAAATTTTATGCCTTTTTATATTGTGTTTAATTGATTGATATATATTTTATTTCAATTTTCGATAGAAATGTTAAAACGCATTCTTTTTTATATCGTTTAGTTACTTTGTCTTAGTTTCTTATCAGTTTCTTATTCTAAGATAATAAATAATTTGATTTATCAGTATAAAAATGAACAGGTTCGAACCCACGGGTACTCACTAGTGTAATATATAAAAGAGGCGAATGAGAGTACAAAGTTTTAGGAACTTAAATTTGAAAACTTAAACATTTAAAAATGTATAGTTCAGTGATAAAATTAACACTATTTCTTATAATATTGAGTCCAGCTTGTTAGGAAAATTGAAATTAAAACTTATGTACATGTATATATAGGTGCAGATTTTTTTATTATAATCAATATTTACTATTTAGAGGGAATGTAAATTCAAAATAGACACAGAATTTTCTTCAGAAACATGATTAACAACAACGTAGCTGTAATCAATAGAGCCACAAAAGAAATCCCATGTCAGGGGGTTAAACTTCAAAATCAAATCGAATAATATTTTTCTCAATAGCGACCTGGCCGTTCTGTAAGGCACAGTGACGCGTATTTTAATGAAGCGGGATCGTTGACTTTCGGCTTTCGTGATCTCCACGGTCCCTCCGTTACGTTAAATTTGGTCTAGGAGGAGTTATTACCGTTTCGTGTGTAGTTAACCAAATCAGAGTTTCAATCTGATTCGTACGTCCTGACCATTGATTACATTTGGACGAATTAGGTCACATGTAAATGAAAGACATAAATCTTTCCTTTCCCTTTCTTGACTCGTTTCGAATTGTTTGTGGGCATACTGTACGGTACCGGCAGACACGACGAAAGTCATTCGCGTTCAACCATTCATTAAGCGCCATATGATAATGGAGGTTTGATGTCGGTCGTGCAGTGCCTTGTAGAACGAAACACAACATAATTCTTTCCATCATATTCACAGTATTCACGATTTGATACACATACATTGTCGAATATTAATTCCATCTTTGTAGTGATATATTTATATTATAAATTATTCATATTTTTTTGAATAAATATTTATCTATGATAATTAATTAAACATATTCTTTTTAGTCGAATACTTCGTTTAGATAATAATTATTTGGTATTGATAACAAACTATTCTATTTGTTTATTCGAACCGTTTATTTTTATTACTTATTCGATTAAGTTGCTTAGAGAATGATGTAAATAATTCAAGTGTCCAATGATGCGACATATATTTCGATGTAATGGGTCAACGTCTTTCTTCAGAATCGTGAACAAATTCTTTAATTGTATATGCATAATAAATATACTAAAGTAAAAACATTTCAGTTTTAACAAGCATTTAAAGCATGTAGAAGGAATTAATATAAACATCAATATAAAAAGAATTAATTATACACTAACGTGTAAAGAAATAAGAATATTAAAATAAACCTTGATTTGTAATGAATAATTATCTGACTAAATAATTAAACAAATTATTTTTACCTTTCATGTATTATTCACACAACATTTTATCTGTTACTAGTGTCCAACATAATAATGTAGTTGTCTACTGGTAATTTAAATTATTGCCTTATTATCGTCTTATTAATTTATTTTCTCGATAATAAACAATTTCTTTTTTTATAAAATATCAGCATAGAATTTTAAGATTATTAGTTCATTGTAATTTACATATAGCTTCTTTAATAAACATTCTGTAAAATGTTGCTGATCTTAAGAAAATATGCCAACTCAGTAGTTCCTAAAGAAGAAAAATATCATTCGACTTATTCTTTTACCAGTTTATTTTCGTTTTTAACGAATTAAAAACTGTCGTGTGCTCTAATTGCAAATTACATTGTGTATATACTTTTTTTATGATTTACGAAATGCGTTTACAAGGGTATATACTTAGCTCTGCGTGACACATGACCATAGCATTTTAGGTGTTAGTGTAGGTACAGGTACCAGTACAAAATAAATATTGTTAGCTGATAAGAATATAATGTTGATATTATGTTGTAGTAACTACTTACTTGCTTTATTCAGTCACTATTACTTTATAATGTCCACTATTATTTATAATTGTTTGACTTTAGAATTAATCAAAGAAATTATAAATTTATAATTATCAATATAATCTTATATTATACATTTACGATAAAAATGATCGAACCGACAGCAAAATATTTTTTTTTTACTAAAACTTCGACATTCACAAATGTCACAAATTCTAAATACATGTATCATTTATAAAATCTTTTTGGGCACATTAATGTATTATTCATGTAAAATCCATTAGTTCGTTTAAATCATAGTAGTACAAAAACTGTGATACACGATATTTTATTCGTGTTCGTATGATTAATATATTAACATAATCTCTGTGATACTGTTGGCTGTTACATAAACTCATAAAAAAACTGATACAGTTGTTATGAGAGATGGTAATAGTATAATGAATAGTATAAAACTTTGACATAGATCTACAGATACAAGAGTCACGAAGAATATCTTTCTCTGTCCACCTACTTACATAGCACAATATATCTAGGACATATTTACGACTGTTTTCTCTGTTGGCAATTGATCAGCAGGCTAACGGTTCATTGTATAGTGTACCGATAAATAACTAACGTTTTTCCTTGGCTCAGGATCTTAACTCGACTATCGTACGAGAAGATTTTCATAGTTGGAATGTGATCGATGACAGCGAGAAAGAGTTCGAAAACAGTTATCAGACATTCGCCACGCAAAATTTCAATGAAATATTTCTTCATAAATCTACCTTCAGCTGCACTAACCGAGCAGAAACAATTCTATTAGACTGCCATTCTTAAAAGTACCTGTTTGATCTAATTATTTGACAGAGCCGAGACATTAGATGTTCACTTCTTAAATATATCAAATAATGCCATTAATAACAAAAGTATTACATCGTTCTGCAGATTTGCAAATTCTTCAAAATTAAATTTTATAAATTAAGGATTAATTAATAATTATTTAATATTCGTGACATTATTTATAGTACCCTATTGTAACGAACATTGTAAATATACTATAACAAATACATTGAAACAATGAATAGCTAATCCTTGAGAAAATTAATCTTTTGTTTACTAAATACAAAAAACCATTTTATTATTACGTTATTTGACCATAATCATATGAAAGTGACCAATCACTATTGCTATACCTGTTCCTTACATCTGTCACACAGACAAAGTACTTTTCTTCACTAGTACACGCGAAAACAACTTCTTCTGCAGTTATGTTAATCTTCATTGATTTGTCATGTTACCGAGACAATAGTATCCTCCGCCAACAAAAGCACATAATTCAAACGTCTATTAGTCCGATAGGAAATATAATGTCTATTTCCGCTCAAGCTAAGTTAAAACTATTTCCCATGAATAATTAATTATAATTCATAAAGCTCACAAAGCACTAAAATACAATCGCAAAAGACACTCAACATCCTGTACCTACCTAAAACAAACAAGAAATACCACAACAAATTCACTTCGGTACGCACCAAACCGACATTACTTTCCCGTTAGCCCAATAATTCAAATACAACGATCAGAAGAGAAAAAGGAAAATAACACAAGAACAAAACGAGCCAAGAGAAATCTCCAGAAGGAATCTTCTTCTACGAATTCACTGATCGATTTGCACGCAAGACACAGAATCGATGGAAATCTTTCGGAAAACTAGCCAATGCTTGGAAAAATCGCTAACAAGCTGCAACGGTTACGCAACGGTCCGTCAAAACCGCGGGAAAACGAAAGCGGCATGATAGAAGCGAGCAATTTGCCGTATCGACATCTACATAGCAACATCCCGTCCCCAGATCTCGTCTAATCGCGACGCTAAGGCGTATCATCCGTTGGTTCGCTGAGAGCCACCGGTCTCTGCATACATACATACATTCGTGAGCCATTACAGAGGGGCCGGGAGACGGAGGGGCCGCGACATTTGTATTTCTTTGTGCCGGGCAAAAGCGAATAATAGAATGAACGTGGATTAAGACTGTACCGATAAGATCGTTTCAAGGATCCACTCGAAAGGCAGGACCATTGTCCCGATCGAAACGATCTACTAACCGATCGTCTCCTCCTCGCTCGTCAACCCTCTCTTCCAGCTCGCCCCCCTGCTCGCCGCCACCCAACATCCACCCCCAAGCAGCCGCAACTCTTTCGCTATCCTTCTCTCCAGAGATACCGATAACCACCGTATCCCTCTGCCTATGGTCTCATCTCAGCCGTGCAGTCACGTCTTCAAGGGAGCACGAAGAAGAGAGATCCGACGGTAGCGGGACGGACAGGAAATCGGCGAGCTGAGATGAGGAAAAAGAGAGAGAGAGAGAGAGAGAGAGAGAGAGAGAGAAATAGAGCGAGAGAGAGGGGGACGGTGATAACGAGAAAGAAAGGGAGAAAGAGACAACCGGCGAAAGCTTAAAGGACAGAAAGAAAGGGAAAAGAAGACAGAAGGATAGACAGAGGATAGTGGACGGGGTAGGATGAGGAGGGTTGGTAAGGAGCAGCGAACGCGGAGGGGAAAGGAACGGGGGAGCGAGAGAAAGAACGAAAAGCACTGTGGCAGGGGTGGAAGGAAGGGGGAGGAACGACGGGAAGAGTGTATTAAGGAGTGGAAGAAGGAAAGAGGAACGGCCGGTGGGTCGTTATTTTTGTGCCTGCTTCGTCTTTAATTTCTCCCCTCCTTTTGCGCCACGGCGCGGACGCCGCGACGCCGAGCAGAGGAGCCGTGGCTGGTTGGTGTGCGGTTGTCTTAGTTCGTATGCATATCTCAGTGCCTCACATATTGATTCAGGGCGTCATTACGCGTCTTAGCTCGGCCCACTCCCACCACCGTCTAAACCCACCCTCCTCCTCCTCCTCCTCTTTCACCCCCTCCGCCACCCCCTCATCCATCTCCTCGTTCATCCACCTACTCTCCGCAAACCTCCACCGTCTCACCTCTTCCTCCTTCTTCACCTCCAGTCCTCCTGTGGCTCTCCTTCGCCGACCCAACCACCTACCCACCCTTGCTAGGAACCTTTACTACCCCCAGCTGGAAGAATCTTCTTGCAGACCGGTCCTACCACCCTCTCCCCCCTACGCCCCTCCACGCTTAACGACACGCAAATCTCTCTGTCTCCCTTCGTCTTTCTGTATTCTTTATTCCACGCGTCTACGTGTCTCTGGCCTTTCTCTTCCCTGGCTTACTTGATTTTTGCAATTGTTCTTCCTTGGACACGCATTCATGTGTGTTCCCTTGATACGATAGGGTGAATATATGTTTACCTGAATTTCGGTAGGGGTGATAGTTGTTAAAGAGACAGGAACGATAATCGATGCTCGTTCGATTTGGATCGAGAATGGAGGTTGTTGTCTTTGGATACTGTAGCGTGAGCTTTTTCAAGTTGTCACTTATTTCTTAGTCTTTATTTACAGGTTATTGTTCATCTATTAAATTAAATGAATACATGTAATAAATATTAGTGATCTGTAAAGTCTTGTATAGTAGTTGAATATATATATATATAAATGCCTATAGTAGTTAAAGGTTGACCCTTGTGTGGGCAATCGGATGCTAAAGTTAGGCGAAATGCTGTCTGAGTATATATTACTTACTATAATTCGAATGTAACAGTTGATTTGATGACAAATTATGTTTTATAATCCTCAAGTTTTATTGAATTTCAATTATAATTTAAATGATTATAGTGGGCCTTACTTAAGGATTATAACCAGTAATTTACAATTAAAGAAAAGCTGCAAGTTTATCGTTAGTTTTAATGTGTACTTAAGTTTTGTAGAATTTTCGTGGATCAGAATTAAAAATCGCTCAGGATCTCTATTTGTGAAACACTTTTACGTCGGTCTGCAATTATTCACAAAAGCACCCACTTATCCACATGTATAATACATTTTACTAAATTAAGTAATGTTTTCTCATAATTTCTTAATTAAAAGTATTCCAGTGTAAAGTCTATACAAAGTTCATAACAACATAAATTTTTCCCATTAACTCCAACTTTAACATTCATTAAATCTATCAAATATATTATATTACCATATGACACTTTCGTAATTGTATATTTTTTAAACAAAACATTTCCGCAAAAGTACTGTGATACTGGAGTTTGAACAACCATTTTCAGCGGATATTTTAAATGATCACACAAGGGTTAAGGCGAGAATTTATTTTCCGCGGCGAAAAAACGGGGATGGCTTGTCTTTGGCGGCCAGCTAGAGGAACTTGATCGTTCCCGGGATCGTGGGGGAATTAGAACAGCGACGAGAGATTGTTGCGCGCTTTTAATATCCGAGGACGATGATGATTACGTGTACCAGAAACTGGATAGGCCACCTCCGCTTCTCGCGATAGATTGGAGCTTCTGTTCCGCTTTGAGGGCTGCGCCTCAGTCGGATCGATCGGTGATCCAGGATCCGGGGAGGTTTGGAGTCGTGATCCTCCTGGACAGTGGTTCGAGCCTGCAGCTGATCGGACCGGGAAGATCGGGGCAGTAGATTGAGACAGTAACGGTGTTGCTGCTCTCGTTAGTTATGATTGTATTATGATTTTAATCATACTGCAGGTTACGTGATTATTGTACTGCGAGTCATTCTACATTTATATGAATTGTAAACATTTTGGAAATATGAAACGAAGGATTGTAATGCAGTTTAGGGTACGTTATTTGATATTCGCTTTACTGAAATTGTTAACTAAGAAACTGAGTGCTAATTCCTTCTGATTTTTTTGTAGATATGGAAATTTGCATAAATATTCGATGTTTAATTATATTAGTTGTATAGGTCTAGTTATTGTATTAATTTATTTATCTTCTGGTTTGTATTTTGGAAATGCGAAATTTTTTAGTTCACAGAAGACACTTCGATTAACTATTTAAGACGAGTTTTAACTGTACGCTACGTGGTGTATTTTGTTAGAAAATTAACAATTTATATTAGATTCATTAGTATTTTTAATGGTACCTTAGAATCAATGATACATTACTTGTTAAAAACAGAATTAAATACAGAAGAAAACTTTGTTGAATAAAGTATACAATACTTTATATTTAATTTGTTTGCATGTACAGAAGTATCTCAATATATTGTTGTTTCAATTCAATTTTATCTTTTACATCTACTTTATTCTCACTATTGATCGGCAACGACTTGCTTACAATGCAAAAACAAAAATGGATTATATTTTGCATTACTTTCCTTTATGTAAACTTTTTAGATATGTTTTATTTAAATTGATAAGGAATGAAAGTAGGTATTCCGATGAGAATAAATAATTTACGTGCAACATGCACTTCACGCCATCTGTTAGAAATTCCTACAGTGAAAATGATTCTAATGCTAAATGTTAAAAATATTTAACAATATATAAGATAATTCATATAATTAAGCAAAGAAATTAACAAGTAAAACAAATTTATAATTTCCATTAATAATTTTTTTAAAATATAAGTGTATAAATTATTTTGATGTAAGTATATAAATTAAAAAAGAAAACTTTGTATTGATTATTTCTGGTGAAAATTTTGCTTCATAATTATCCAATCAAAGATAAGTGACAAGATGAACTATTCATCTTGCAGTCATTAAGTTTCACGGATCCTGTACTACCGACATATTGGCAAGGTAGTGATTCTAACGGCCTCCGTGCATAAGAACGGTGAATTCAGAAAGTACATTCATTGTCAGTTCAAATTCTGACTACTTTGATAAAGGATTGACTCTGCAGTTAAAAAAAAAACATTTTTCTTCTTACATATCTTTCAAATGCTGTGGGGAAATACCTAATTAATTATGCATTACGTAACCCTTAGCACTTCAGGTTGTTTTGTAATCTATCAGCAACTGCAACTGATTTTTATAATATTCCTAGAGAAAATGGGAAATGCTATAACATTTCTTCGATTTTTTATTTTCCCTCTTAGTACAAAATTTGGTTGTGTAGAAAATCTAATAATTTTAAGATTATATTTAATATTATAACTGGTGCAATATTGAATCTTACAGAGTTCAAAGGGTTAATATGCATTAAAATCAACCAAAAACATATTAAAAAAAGGAACTGTGACCGAATCCATTTATAAGCTCATGTTTTTAAAGTAATTACTACGTAAATTTAGAATATCTAGGTTAAAAGAAATTGTATAACATTTCATCATAAATTTTCATTATCGTATCATTATAAATTTTCTTTAAGATGGAGCAGATGCATATAAAAACAGCAGTCTTCCAGAAGGAATTATAGATTAAATTTGTACACACCTTCAATTGCATATATTATAGTTACATGTGCATAACAGCACGTAAATAAATTTTGTTTAAGGCTTTTTCATTTTTCGAGCACAGTTCAACGTGTAGCAACAAAAGCAATATTCGTAACTATTTGCTTAATCACATTTTATTCATTTATAATAGCGTATTGTCAATTGTAAATAAAAAAAGATAATAAAACATTCATTAGCTTTCATCAATAAGCAAATTATTTTCTTGCAAGTTTTCCTACATTCTTATGCGTTGACTATGTACAATGTACTGCAATGTAAACGTATTACCTGAAATCGGTACTTTTCTAGACGTCTTATAATATTTCAAAATATCTTCAATTTTAAATAAAATGTATACTTCTTAGTTTTAAATGTTTTATTTGTTACTTAATTGTTTCGAAATATTAGATACTGGTGACAATGTCATAGAGATTCACCAATATTTGTATTAGTACAGCAAACGTTTCGGAGAACATAATAACTGAATCTTTTTTAAAGAAACCTATTTTTCCCCTGCGGCTTATGCAAATACATTTATGAACGTCTGCGCATTCATCGTAAATCCTTTACGCGGTATTATGTTCATAAAATTATTTACGAGAAGCAACATTTGAAGAAGCTAAATAAATGAAAAATTTGCAATGTACGATTTCAAAGTAAAGTCTAAGCAATTCAAAACCAAAATACGTCTCTGAAACAAGGAATTATCATTAGAAATTGCAGTAACGTACTTCTTTACCGAAGTTCAAATGAACAGTGTCCATTACAAATGAAAAAATCTTAGGAAATCTACCAGAAAATGTAAGAAACGCATTACGAAAAATTTTCGCACAAAACAGATGACAATATGGAGTAAATATTGCTTATCGTCACAACCGTCGTCTAACTTCTACCTTGTGGCTACTTCGCACGACAATACTCGACAATCACTTGAATAATGAAATTAGTTTCTGAACATCAAGCGTGAACGTATGTATATGTATGTCCTTCTATCATTAAGCAATCGATACTTTGACCTGATGTGTAGATAAACGAACGTCATCGCCGCATGTGGTACAGCAAATCGTGAAGTAAGTAAAAAAGAAGTATGTGAAAAAGGACGTCCTTGAATAAATTAACTGTGAGTCGCTTTTATGCAAAGAGGTTGGAAGTATTCCCGAATAAGGCATTGTGAAAAAGACATTTTCGGTGAATTTCAATTGAAATATCGCCTACGATCATTACGTAATTATCACATACTTCAATCGTACTAGAAGGTACTAAAATCACTTTCGTACAACCTATTATAGCTTTGCAAGAATAATTTCACCAAAGGTAGAAGATCACTATAGTTAAATTTATCTTTCATAAAAACCATAAATTGATATAATCGATTAAACCTCGAATTCATTGATTTGATTTGAATCTAAGTCTTAAATTGATATTCTCACTTAAATGTAATTTTTGGAAACATGAAAATTGAAAATAGCATCCTTCTAATTGCCATATTTTCGTCTTTAATCCAAAACTTGTTTCCTTTTACGAATTTTCTCTGACATTTAAAACTATGAATAAAATTATTGTTCGCGCAGTAATATCGTTATCTTTCTTTCTTCTAAGAGACGAAGTTTCAATTTACCAGATAAGCTTGCATTCGTGTAGAAACATTTCACGCGCGTTATCTATGCAAATTAGAAAACACTTTCTTTTTCATTTTCGCGGCAAATACGAATGAAGGAACGTGAATATGTAGAAAGTGCATTTCGATCGCACTGATTTCAACATATCACGAATAACATTTTGTAACTGCAGTAAGGAAATTATTTGAAAATTAATTAAAATTTCTATTGCTCGTAAAATTTTATGCAAATTGTATCCTGTATCATACTTCTGCACATTGAAGTTCAACGAACTCTTTGATCATGATATATATAAAGAAATCTACGGATTTCCAAATCTAGCCTCTCTGCGGGAAAAGTAGAAACCTTGATTCAGTTATTTAACCGTCCAGTTGCACAAATGTAAACATTTCTTCATGTACTAATTGGTGTGAAAGTTTTCATTTTCTGGCAGACTGGACTTTATATGGCCCAAGGCGCTTCCGAACGCCTTTTTCTAACTTCATTAACGCCGCAGTCGAGATATATCTACACTGACCTTGCTTGACCTTGATCCGTGAGTCATCTAATGCATTCTGAGAGTCCATAAAAATGGAGATAACCTTGATAACTCTGGAAATTCTAAAGAATAGTTTTGACAATTTTCAGCGTCCAGCACGAAAGCCTATTATGTAAAAACTGAGACACAACGTCTGTGTTAGTAACCAGATAAGTTAATTAGATAGACAACACATCGGTATCTTTCGTATCCTAAAAAAGTGGTGTAATCTATGGTAAAAACGCCAGAGGATACAGCACCTGCCAAAAGTTTAGTATTGCTTGCAGATTTTCCATAAAATGAGCAGAGTAATAATTATTAAAAATAGCTGTAATATTTTATAATGTATATAATACATTCATTATGATTTATGAAAATCACAAATTAGTGTAATTACTTGTAATTACTTAAGTATATTGCTGTAACAGACTTTTCACGTAGGTAATATAAATTTTTGATTGGAAATTTAAATCTTTTCATGTACATTATATAAGCAATATAAATGGGTCGAATGGTCTGTGACAAATATTTATAAACAAAGATATTGTATTATCTCCTGCTTTATATTTTGTTTGTGCCACACCAACTAGTGTTATCGATGAAACTTATTTAAATATGCATGTGTTTTCTTTTATGTATGAAATATATTCTTCTGATAAATTCTTAACTGTGATAAGTATTTTTGGGTGCATAAATTACATTAATTCTTTTTTTTTTAATAATAGACAAACATACAATTTTGTAGTGTGTTTGTGTAATTCCTTTAGCAATCCACATATGCTTACAATTCTTCTTGTATTTTTTGTATAAAAGGAATCACAATGATGGAAATATGCAGTAAAGATAGGAAAGAATATACACTTACTGTTGAATCTTTTAAATTTGTTCTACCGCATCTACAACGATGATTTGTGTACAATTTTTATTTGATATTCATGTTACTCATTCCATAAGTGTTGACATTAAAATAATTTCGAAACTAATGCAGTAGTAACGAAATTTTTATAACAAAACAATTAAAACCTGTTTCTATCAAGACAGTATCTACGATCGTTAAAGTAAAAAATTGTTACAATCTGTGTGTATATTAAAAGAAAACATTCAGGAAGAATCTCACTTGTATTGAGTTTTTGTAGATAAAATTTAACATCAACAACACAAAATTGATATTTTATTTATATTTAACAATCAGTAAAAAATTGTAGTGAAAGAATCTTATTTCATTCTACCAGAACAAACATAAATTATTATAATGTTCATATTAATGAAACAAAGTGGTGAAAATAAATGCATACATTATAATGATAAAATGCTGTGTTCAGAATTAGCAATATAAAACAATAATAATTCGATAGAATATAATGTACTCTATTATGGAATATATTTTCATTCGTGCACACACACTATTAAGCTATGCTAATGTAATGTAATCAAGTTAAATATTCGCCAAGTTGTGCAGATACAGTGTAATAAGAAAGACAAATGATAGAAGAGACGAATTACTTCTTAATACGTATACTATAAGCAGGGCTAATGGTATAATTACATACACATTAATTAATGGGATAACAAAGCGCAGAGAGAATTATATTCCTTAATTTCCAGTAAGTGCAAAGCATCACATTAATTCACATTGTTCCACGCAGGTATATTTTACATTGCGATAACCAATACTTACTCAAATCTAAATTTTCATGTGTTACAAAACTATTTTTCTTCATCAGGTAATTGTCGAGAAATTTGGTTTTAAAAAAAAAGTAGATTCTTAAGATTAAAAATGTATTGTACGTTAATTGTAATACACGTAAAATAATATACCTGTTATTAGATTATAAACATTCAAACACATTTAAGATGAGTTTAGAATGAGCCAAACAGTTGAAAACCATCAATTGAACTAAATGTGGCAATTAAACTAAGTACGCATCATAATGGCACAAACTTTTTTGGTATGAAAACTGTCGGAAACAGCTATAATACGAATGTTATTTAGAATAAATTTATTTTCGCTCAGCACAAAGCACTATAAGTGATCCTTATTATTATCTGTATTATTATATTCTTTATCACATAGTGCGGTTAAATTTTATCTCAGAGTAACGTATTCTGTTGGATCTGATTAGGAAAGACATGAAGTAATAGATTTTTTGTAAGATGTAAATTAGAGGATATAATTAATTATGTAACAAATCGATATCGCTTCGAGACATCAGAATAATTTTACAAAATAATAACTGCATCGAAATATTACATAACAGGATTCATTATGTCATAGCTTGTCAAACTTTGCAAAATATATTCGTTACTTAAGCAATGTATATGTAAATTGTATGCTAACAATCTTTGGGAAATATTTAGATGTGTCTCCTTAATATTTCCAGTGTACGTAACAATATAAATTAATTTCAACTTCATTTTATTACTGCAATTAACGTACAACATAAGTGTCCTTCAAAATATTACTAATTTTGGATAATATTTATATTGAAAATAACGTTACATTAACATCGTTGATCTTGTGGCACAATTTTGAATGATATGTAATCAGCTACATGTTAGTGCGCATAGGTACGAGATATACATTATACAATAATTTCTGAGCAGTATATCATTATGTTATCTATCTTCTACAAAAACACAAATTTTCATAATTAGCAGCACTCTGGTCGTAAGTCTTTTTAAAACGATCACAACTATATATCATCATGTCATTTATCGACTACAATAATATTTATTTTCGTAACTTGTATTAATTTAGTTATAAGTTTGTTTTTAACATAATTACCATTATCATTTATTACGTTATCTATTCTTTACAAACTTATACGTTTTCATAAACGTCAGCAGTCTGGTCACAAATTTGTTTAATACAATCGCGATTATATACTAATGTTGTTGCACTTAAGAGTTTTTGTCTAAAGAAAAGCATGTGATTGGATGCATTGAAAAACTTGTTTAACGAGTGCACTATTGCATAAGTGGATTAACGCTTTCAATTGAAAATAGTTATACGAGCAACGATCATCTTAAATGACGAACTTGTCAGTGTCGTAAAGTTTGCAATGGAAATTTTGAACGCTTGTTGTGAAATACAAACTGTATGATATAAAAAATTAATAATAACTGTTATCAGAGAGTATATACAGCTTTGGATCACTGGACCTTTGTAAAGAAAATTATAGAATGTTGTTAAATGTTTATTTACATTAACGTAATCTACTTCAACAAATGTTTGAAAAGTGTCATTCTCTATCAACGTTCATCGTCGCGAAAGATTGACCATACTATATAATTTGATTAGTCTCGAGTGATGATGTCTGAAATATCATCCGATTAAGTAGTTAATGTAAGTCAATACTCAACTAGTTGAACCCTCAGAAGTAATAATTATTCTGATATAAACAATAATGATAATACATTTTTCTTTAATCAAGTTTTAATCAATAAGTTTCTTTTCTTTAATCTAATAAAATTGTATATAAACAGAAAGCAGAATAGAAAATATTAAAAAATGTGTAGAATATACTTTCTCTTACATAATTTGTTTGAAATTTTT
This sequence comes from Nomia melanderi, assembly GCF_051020985.1. Classification (NCBI taxonomy): domain Eukaryota; kingdom Metazoa; phylum Arthropoda; class Insecta; order Hymenoptera; family Halictidae; genus Nomia; species Nomia melanderi. The sequence goes on along the minus strand of NC_135004.1, from coordinate 9,009,711 downwards.
TATATAGATACGAAATCCAATATGTTCAATACATATTAACCACATACATCAGTTCATACTTTAACAAATTTACATACATCTTCTTTTTATGTTTGAAATGCCATCATTACAAATACCTAGACATTAACGAAATTTACATAAAAATGCGTTTGTTCTTTGTAGACAAAAAAGAATTCAGATGTACATTCATATTATGTACAACTCTCGTTTGAATATGCGACGTAAACATATATTCATAGAAGTTTTATTTCCATTTAATTATTTCTATTTTAACTATTTATATTACTTTATTGCACACTTCGTTCATGAAATATCCTTGAGAACTACGTACTTAACAATATCTATTGTTGATTGTCGCGAAATTGATTATTAACAAGGTAGTTTGCTTTCGGACGACACCAATAAATCTGATTTTAATGAAATTTTGTATAAATGTGTTTTTTATGAACGTGAAAGAACGTATTCTGTTTACAAACTGTTAACGTGAACAATTATTTTGCGTCATTCCATGTTGCATAACAAATAGCAAATGATAAAATGAATATTAAAAGATCTCTAATTGATATCCAAGATCTTGTGTAATTCGCGAAATTGTCCATCTTATAGAGATTTAAAGGATTCGACATTATGGCGTGCTAACTGGCCAGTTATCATAAACCGGTCCTTTATATGGTTGTGGCTATCAATAGTTGTTTTATTACACATACCTTAAAATTTATATCTGTATTTCGAACATTTTTCACGTGGTCAACCCGGTTTTATTTCGAAATAGTTTTTACTTCGTAGAAAATAATTTTTTCCTCGAAGAGATAACAAAACTAAATTCACTAAAAGAAACTGTGGCCATTCAGGTAATTAATTGAACTATTTAGAATTTTGGTAGTTCTTTCGAAAAACTTTTGTCGTGCATCTAATAATTTACACACATTACTTACATTTTTTGGTTTCATAAAAAGATCACAGACAAATATAAGCAATGAATATTCAAGGGTAACTAGTCTACGCTGAGAGCTGATTCTAATTTTTCTAATGCGTCAGCAGAAAAACTGGAAACTAACAGGAGAAGAAATCTTCATAAATAAAGAACATAGTCGCACCATTCTTAGTTCTTTTTTCGAAAGAGAAAGGTCTAATAGAACAACAAATTAAGATAACTCCCATAAATCTTCAACCAATTGTTTTAAAGCCATTTGCGAAACTTTCAGCTTACAAACATGTTTGCCAACCTTTCTCACATTTTTCTCATAAACTATTCATTCGACGAACTTGTCTTTTAAAACGCATATTTTACGAATGACGTCGTCAAAAATTTCAGTTTTTTAAACAAATCAACTTAAAAACTATACCATAAACAACAAACCTAATTTACATACATTGTTCACAAAAAAGACAGTTCCAATTCCAACCACAGCTACAGTACAAACAAAACATAAATTAATTTATTAACAGCCAAACACCATAAGAGTTCTAAAGCCTAAGGCAAATTAGTAAAAAATTTCTACTTAAAATAACATATACGATGCAAATAAATAATACACACTTCAATCCCTCAACAGAATATCCTAAAGAAGGTTCCAGGAATCCTTCCCAACACACCACAATCAACACCGCAAAACCTCCAACTACAAACCTCCTATCCTACATTCTTCCAACAATCAATTCAAATCTTCAAACACCTACAACAAAGAAATCCCCTGCCGTTCATCAAGCAGAGAACGTTCACCCTGCGCCACCCCAAACTAAACCAACCCTCAAACGACCGATCGTTATCAAAAGTGACTGAACGGTGTCCGATCTAACCGGCAATGATCCTCGTAATCCGTTTTTACGATTATCTGATGATCGGTCACCGCGGGGAGATTATTAGAATGTTTTCCAAAGGAAAAATTCAGTCGTCGGAGCTGGACAGTCTCCGTGGCGCTCAGCGAGCCGCTTATAAGATTCGACGGCGGGGTGCCCGCGGAACAAGGTGAACGGGTTTCACGAGCGCATTGTACGTGCAGCCTGCGGATCCGCGGCTGCCGCAAGAACCGATGCAATTTTTCGTCGTCCGCTCGGCCCACGGCTAAAGCTCTCCATCGGCAAGCGAACGAGTGAGCGAACGAGCAAGCGAGCGAGCTCTCTAGACGGCGAGTCTCGCAAAAAATCGGCCTCCGTGAGGTGTGCTCGCCGCATTCCTCCAGAACTCGCAGCTCGGCGTTTCGGCGGCCAACACACGGGTCACAGCGGTGCCGGGTGTCGATCGAGCATCGATCCCGACGAGGTAGAAAGACGTCGGCAGGCAGACGGAAATCTTGTATCTCCAGGTGAGTCGTCGCGGGTATATCTGAAACGGTAAATACTACCGGCCAAGCATCCTGTCCGGCGACTAGGCTAGGAGCCGTGCACGCAGAAAAGTGGTGTCTCGTGAATGGTTCAGAACTCCGCCGGGACACCGAGACGCGTCCACGACTAGGTAAATACACGGGGCTCGAGTAAGTAGTCGAGCGGCGCGGACCGATCGGTACAAATCACTCCTAGCGTTTGCTCGTTCGATGCCATGCCGGGAAGCAGGCTTCGCTGAAGCTCGGACTTCTGTACGGTTTTTCGGGTCTTCACCGAATCGGATTCCTGTAGGTTGATCTGTGATACAGTGGTTCTTCGATTGTTTTCGCGGTTGTACTATTGATCGGTTTACATAGGTGATCGATCGTATAGTTCTGTTCGGTAGAATCTTTGCCGAATAAGGTGTCCACAAAAGCTACCAGTTTCGGTTTGGAAAGGTGATCGGTTGACGGAGTTTTCTTCGGGGATTATTTGTTTGCCTGGAAGATGCTAGGAGTTACATCTTCGGAGTAGGTGGTTTTAGTAGAAATCGACTCGCGGAGAACACTGTTGCAATGAAAGATACGATGGTTCGTGATTTCTATCGTATTGATGCTTCGTCACGATAAGTTTACTACTACGCGCATCGTATCAAATGATCGCTTCAAAGTCGCGTGAAAGAGCCTCCTGTTAGACTACGGACTTCGTGCCTTTATGGTAATTATTAGTGTGATATGGTTCTGTAGGAAATTTCATGACCCTCATTGAAGTTTACATCTAATCAAACTGACAGAGGAAATGTATTTCCGTTGAACTTGGTTTTGTCGTGAACTAGTCAATGAAAATGAGTGTTGCCGTAAGTATTATTACCGACAATTCATTGTGTTTTACTGAATTAAAGTGTTTATAAAATGTAACACGAATTACGACGTATTTTCGAACGAAAATATATGCATTTGTCAGAGTGAATCTCAAACAGACTCTCTAACCTCGAGTTGTCAGGAACGATTACATTATATAAACAATTAGAGCAGTGACATTTGAAAACTCTTCCACGTATAGTTACTGATCCTTCGATCAAAGGGAAATTGCTGGACACGCTGTTTAAGTACGTTACTGACAACGATCGTGAATAAATTCCAGTACACAACTCTTACTTACTTTTCATTTCAAAACGGGATCGTTAACTCGAGAGTCGAGGCCGGAGGAAAATTTCTCTCGCGAGCAATTTCAGTTTCACGAAAGATCATCGGCGAGCGGGGCTATCTAAAGTTCAAACTAGGCTAGAAATATAACATAACGAGACTGACAATGGCAATATCACGAACCATATTTAGTATTGATTAGGCACGCTTAATCGTCTCCGGATGTAAACAACATTTTCTGCGAGGGAGGAAAGCGGGAGCGTCGATCAATGGCGTGGAGTACTCATCGCGGCATTAAATTTCATACTCAGCGAACAATAAAATCTTACTATGAGATCATCGATCGACGTTCGTGTGTGATGCGCCGCTGAAGATTTCTCTCGGGGAAAGAGAAACGCGATCGGGAATGATGATCGGTAGAACATTACTGCATCACTCGAGCAAACAAGACAGACGGTGCGGGTAACGCCAGGATCGGAAAGATTTATTTCCTTTTTACTGTCAAAGTAAATTATAATAAATTCCTGCACAGAATTTTTGCTAATTGTTATATCGTTCTTCTGTAGCACAAGGTGATACCTTGAAGTACGGTACTTTATTTTAATACATTTCTTGCTTCAATCCAGTATGCAGATCTAATTAACATAACGCCTTTTTGAATTTCCAATGTGAACCGATTCATTTAAACGACAGACGATTTGAGAGAAGTGGCGTGGCTTGTTAATAGCGGTTGCTGGCTCGAAGAATGTAGGCCTCCTTTGCAGGAAGATATGGCCGCGCGTGAAAGTAATTGTAGAATTCGGTGCAAAAGGCAAATTTTTAACGTGGCCAGGTCCAGTTATGTGAGTCGGTATGTTATGTCAATACATACTCCGAGATGTAGGATAGACAAAGACTTTCTCTCAGCGCTTTCTCTGGTCTGTGGTTCGCGATCAAAGAAATACATGCATGGGAACAGGGACTGGGGCATTCGAATCTTATGGTAATACACGGTCATAAGGGGAAAAAAGAGAGAGAAAGGAGCCAGAATCATTCAGGTGTATAAAGACACTGATGACCTTAAATAGGGGAACCGTTCTTCACGCGTCGATCGTGGGACTATTTTATTTGTCTTATGAAGATCTTGAAAACTACTATTGTTCTAAGAAAGACATTTGTACAAAGAGGAAATAGTACTTGGAAAACGCATTCGATTATTTATACTAAATTAATAAAATGGTTAGCAAGAATTTTTGTAAACCGTATAATTTTTTAACACATTAAATAAACATGAATTTCAACAATTAAAGTAACGAGCATGAGATTTATTTATAATATATTCATTGAGCAGTTATTTAAATGCCTTTCACTTTGCTCCAAATGATGTATTGTGTTACTCTGTGATTAATATTCATATGGCCACGCAACAAGAAAAACTGAAAATAAATGTTTTGCGTGTTTTAAATAATTTGTTATCAAAAATAAAGTCTTGTTGAATTATTTTTGATAAATTAAAATATATAAATGCGTAGTATTGCATTGAATTATACTTCACTGTGATCGAAAGATACTTTGAAATTGATATATTATTATATAGTACAACACATACACAAGCAAACAAAATTTAATGTTTCTTAATGGTAATATTAGAAAATAATGTATATATTTAAACTGTTACCTCTATCAAGTCATTCTATACATTAATTATCAGTATGCTAATTATTGTTTTCTTTGGCTGTTTTAAACATTGTTTGAATTTCTCGTTGAATACATGTTTCGTCTTTAGAATCGAAGAAACTTGTTCAACATTGATTTCAAGCCTCCGCTACCTTTTAATTTTTTATCGGTAGAAAGACGTTGCAAAGATCGAAGTAATCGTTTGGTTCAAGGTCGGAGGAGTAAAATGAACGCCGGTACGAGCAGAAAAGCGGTCATCGTTAGTGAACTGCAAAGAAATTCTGTTCCATCACGCAACGCATAACAAAAGCATTATTAGAAAACAGAAATTAAAAATTACAATTGGAAACTCATTTTGCATTCATAATATTCTCCTTATTTGTTAACTACGGTCGCGTGGCCTCGTAGAGTGAAGTTTTCGTTATAAGTTGATATTATTGTTCCGTAGAGATATTTAAACAAATAAAAACAAATAAATACAATATTTAGTATTAATCGATCATTTTCAGACTTCCATACTTAAAGGATAAGCGATTGGCATTAATTTTTTTTCATTCGAAATGTCAATAATTATTTTAAGACAGAAGTCATAAATAGCTTAATTCCGACCAATAAACATAGAGATCAATGGTCAAGTATCGGTAATTGAAAACAAAAAATCGCAACGTACGCTCAAATACGGTATTAATGTATTATAATTATAATTATCCAATATACAATTAAATGGTAATAGAGGATGCAATATCAATGAATGGAATACGTTGTATTTTTATTGTTCTGCAAGAAATTGATTATCATTATTAGAATGATGATATTATGTACTTGTAATTAGACTGCGGATGTACGTACACATTCATTCCGATCTTCAAACACTGTACCACAAACTACAGAACTGGAAAATCGTTCTTTTTGTTAGTTAAAAGACAGTTTAAAATGTAACGAAATTTTCAATAACATTTTTTTAACCTTTTCAAATTCACAAAATTTGTAATCTATGCAAACATTAAACTTAATGCTTATCTTACTTTAAGTTAACATATCTTCAATGTATTGTACAGTTCTCTGTAATCTAATTATTATAAAATGATACGTTAACTTTCTCAAATCATGTTTCTTTTGTAGAAAAAATCATCATAATTAATTTAATCGTTAGGGATAATATTTTAATAATATCAACAGCATGAATTTAAATAAATTCATGATAAAAAAAATAATATTTAGAGGAATTTCAAAATTACTAACATTACTTTCGAATGTGGCTAACCATGTAGATACTATACTTATTTCATTTCGAAACACGTCTCGTGTTGTTGCCAAGTCTTAGCCAGTTTTGGAAAGGAAAGTACATATCCAATTTTTATTATTGTGATATTCGTTACAGGGAAATGCCTGCGATCAATCTTTTCGGAAGAAAATGGCTAGCCGCGACCGATGATTTGGTGTATCCAGGACTGTTTGAAATTTTCGTTCGTACCGTGTGGTGAGTGACTATTTTCCTTTTGCGTGCGTTTCAGTTTCGTTCCATTATACCACAGCATTACATGATAATAACAGTAATTATTAGATATTTGAACAACTGCTATTCCATTAAAAAATATGTATCTAGTACGAATGACTGTATAATTAAGCTGCAAATGAAACTGCACGCTAAACAATAAATGAAATATTCAAACTCTTATTGCATGAGGATATTATGGTAGAGGCAAACAAAAATCTTTTAACAAAAACAGGGCATAATTTGAAAAAATAGAAAAGAAACGAACGTAAATGAAATTATGACTGATCGACACACATATGTCATCGAAAGTAAGCTTTGATTTTCCGGAAAAATTTAGAATTTGTTAGTTATATAGTGATTTACGTCTTTGCTTTTATCTACTCCTAGAAATTAAAAGGTTAGAATAGAATGTTATAGCAAAATAATATAAAGAAACTACTAATTACTCTAATAAGTTCTAAAAAATATCAAAATTTTTCAAAGAAATAAAATACTGTAGTGGCCGTTAATAACCATCATCAGTTGATGCAACATGAAATATAGTATTATAGAATAGAATGAATACTACATAATGAATATACAGGTAGGAACTATTCGAATTATTTTTTCATTCTCGACCTTATATAAGATTGAAGGCCATTGTATTGCACATGATTGAAGTTATGTCGATACACATTTTTATATAACACAAAAAAGTATATAAACAGGAAAAAATCATTGTTTTCTCAATTACAAAATGTCTAATTAATTAGGCATTTTTATGAGAAAAAGTCATATATTGAGTATAATTAGAAAGTTTGAAAGAAATTCGACAAGCAGTTTTTAAAATATCGCGTCCACAAATTACATAAATGTCGTTCCAAGATTTCAAACACGCTTGAAATCTTGTATATTATTTTACAGATGCTTTATAAAAAGCGATAAATCATAAATCATAAATCAATCAATTATGCAAGGATTACAGATTTTTCCGTTCCTCGTAAGAAGCTTTCAAAATGGCATTAGCATTTTTTCAACATAATTCTTACCCTCTTTGTCCTTGATTATATTCTCAATAACCATAATTTTCTAGGCGTTGCGTTCGACAGCAAATCACGAAGCTATTGGTCTAATAGCATTCACATTGCTTTGAAAACCTTGATAACGGAGGGTTGACCTTCAATAAAAATTACTATTCCCGAATAATCAATTATGTAAATGGATTTAATATCGTAATACAGAACCTTTTTTCCTGTATAAATTCATCAATATTAAATTGTGAATTTGTATGCAAATGCGAATCTTTTTGAATTAATTTTTAAAAAGTGAAATTGAATTGATATTTACTTATAAATTTTGCAATTTTATTATTGCAATAGTAATATGAAAACTATTGCCGACTTTTAATAAAATGATTTATATTATTGTAATATTATTATTGTTATTATGAATAATAAAAATAATATTCTATTACAATAAAATTATTATATTATAATGATGTAGAAATTAATTTAGTGTCCTTCCATTTCGATAGTTACACGTTTAATTTAATTTTAAATACTTCCTCGCCGTTTTAGTACATTTCTTTTCTGCTTCAAAAAGGGAACAGTTATTCAAAGCATTGGTAAACATTTGTGAATCTGAAAAACTTGATTTTTCAGTTCCATTTTTGTACGAAACGATTAGAAATATTTTTGTATTGTAGTTTAAAGGAAACAAAACATGCAGTGTAACTGACATATTGTGAAAAAACAAAGTAATGTAATTTTCCTCGTGGAAAATTACCACTAAACAATAAAATATTGAATATCATGGAACCAAATTAGAAAGAGCTAACCTCTGATGAATTATTTAAACGATGTCTTGTTGCACTCACACGACATAACAATGAACCCTTGGGAAAGGCAAAAGATATTTCAATGTATTTAACAGAGACAACATACCATACAGAATTTATTTCAATAATTATGAACACCAATATTTTAAAATCGCCAATGCAACAAAGGTTTCCTGGAGAGAAAAAGATATTTGTTTTCTTCGCGAACTTAATGTAATAAATAGGATAAGCGCAAGACAGATAATTTTCAATATATTGAAGAAAATAGTAATAGTCACGTGTTACTTCAAAGTTTCAATAAATTCTGAAAAATTGAAAATTTATTTCCTCGTTATTTATATTACAGGAATATCATATTCTGTGGAACATTTATTTCATTCTATTGATATAACACTTTTAATTATAAAATTAATAAAAACCATAAAAAAATATATTTTTTATATAGAATATCCAAATTAAATTCTTTATATGTCAGAATCGCGTAACATCAATGAGTCAAACTAAAATAATATTGAACTTAATTCCAAAGCTTTTTAGTACAACTACAATATTCCATATTCATCGACCAAATACAAATATTTATTTTTAATTATCATACTTCAAGCATTTGTTCTCTCAAGTTCAGAATCAGCATCGTATAATTCTTTGTTAAATTTTAAACACGTCTTCTCCGAAAGATTGTTTTTCAATCTTGGCCAAGGTTTTCTTAGTAACTGCTAACTACAACTATACGACCATTTTATTTTTTTTAACCTGATGACTCTTGCTATGGTGAATCAACTCGATGTGACAAAAATTGTTATTTTTATTAACTAATTAAAATCAAATAAAGTAGCAAAAATCGCGTTATTTATTTTTTACAAATACTACAGACATTATCATATCGTCCTATTAAAAAGCTTCCGAATTATCTACTTTACATGCACGAAATATGTTCACCGAGAGTATAATTGAATAAGAACTACAAGTTGTTTGTTCTTTAAATCCTCTAAAATTTCGTTTTCAGGAACCACATAATTAACAACACAAACAAAACAATGCATTATCTAAATTAAACCTGACACTTTCGACGCGATTCCCTCAATTCATCATTTCCAAAAGCATCCTGAATGGCACCAAATAAAAATCGAATCCTTCGCAATTGGTTCTGTTCGCAGGTTAATTCTCATTGGTGTCGCTTGCGGTCGATACTATCAGTACACATGGGGCTGTCAATCAGGTGGCGAATTGGTACGCGTGTTTTTTCTCGGACAATTGGTCTACCTCGCCCTGAGCATACTCTTTATGGCCATTATCGTGAGGCACAGCGCGAAAGGGAGCATCATGGATACACGAGCCCGCAAATACGTGCAGCCGCTCCTAACAGTAAAGTGAGTGAACGTTTAAAAATCACACGCTGAGATTTCCATATTAGATAATCAACATCGCCAGTCTGTTTTATTAAATTAACTCGTATAACCGATTAGCTTCGAATGAAATGGCATGCGTTATATGATGTTGACCATCTACTCCCATCGCGCCCGACTAGCAAGTTATGACTGAATGAAGTACCTTTTTTGTCGTTTGTTCCAATATTTACGTTGCAACTGATGAGATGCGTCTAGTGACGCACATTCGCGTTGCGCGATTAGTACCAACAATATCTGGCAAGCGGCTTCACGGAAACACATGGAAGGTCGGAGTCAGAAGTAGCAACTAGAATTTAGATTATGACTGCACAGGAACTACCATTTAAACAAGAACAATTTTTATACGTGTATCTTACATAATTATTTGACATTATTCAGTTACAACAGTTTCGTTTTACAATGAGCGATATTCAAGATATTAAGAAAAGATGAGGACTGAAGAAAGTGTCATAACCATTCCGTATCCTGATAGTAATACAATTTTCCTTTAAATTGAAACATTTGTAAAATGTATACTTCAATTGTAAATTGATGTTACACATATGTTCAAAATTTGCGGTAATACCTATAATAGATTTTGAATAATATTCACTCTTATCTTCACCGTATGTTATCTTTAACGATTAAATGAAAATTGGCCCGTTTATCCAACGATGCTGCACCCATGCACTTAATGAGATTGAAAAATGGAATACGTGGTTGATTTGCGTGGCAGAGATTTCTAACGAAAAAATTCTTATATGAATTTCTAATAGTCACATTAATACTTTTTGCGGGGATGTCAGTTTTACTTATCATACAAATTACCATTGAAGTATTTAATTCCCTAAACCACCCGTCTGTTGTTAATAGAGATTTTCAATGCATTATAATAAGATGACGTAATGAGAGTGTTACTTTTAATTAAATGATGATTATTAAATTATGCGCTTTTTAATGGAGATTTTACAATTGAAAACAACAATACACATTCACATAAAATTATCATGTACGTGTTAATTTATTCAATGTTTGCGTATGGAACATAGGAAGAAAACATGTACCATTACTCATACAAGACATTGCACTTAACGAAACGAAATAAGAAGTTTAAAGTCTTCGAGAAAAACCTTTCTCGAAATCATACTTCTTAAGACTTCGAAGGTATTAATATATCTTTTATGCAATCAGATAATTTTTGGTACACTTCAGCAATTTTATATAAATATAGTTCTCTATCTTGTATACAACATCACTGGTCAATTCAAACACCTTTACATTTTTCGAAGATACTGAAATTTGAAAAAATGTAACTTGTTGACCTATAAATTTTGACAACCGAAATTTTCTCTCTCAAACAGTGCAAATTTTATTTGAAACTTTCTTTTGTATATATTTAAGATTTCTATAAAAAGTATTATCAATTTTACACGGTAATCAATTTTCAATTAATTTTCGCGCGTTTAATATTTGTTCACGAGCCTCCGACTTTAATAATTGCTCGAACACGCTTTGACACACTTAATACTAGACTTTCACAGTTTCCTGACGTAATACTGCATCACTGTTCCTGCATCCTGCGTCACTAACCAATAAATGAAGAAGCATTATACTTGTATGCTTACTTTAATCTTAAATATGTCTAGACACTTTCTATCGCATTTAAATCGGAGCTCTGGCCAATTTGACCGATTAAATAATTGAACAAGAACATTTCTGTAACGCGTAATTGGCCATTTTCATGTCAAAATATAATATCATGTTACATATTATTTATGTAAGTTTGTTATATAAATTTGAGATTACACATTATGCATGTATATTTAAAAATGATTATTAATACATCATATCACCAGCAAATTGAACTATTTATATCAAATGATGCATGCAAAAAGAATTTAGCTTTTCGTTTCTGATCGATGAAAATCGACTATTTTATTTTAATTTACTTCTTTTCATTGCTCAAAACTCCAACTGTTTGTATTATTGAGCAAGAATCAAAAAAGCCTTTATATTTTTTTTTTCAAAAACGTAGATATTTTTTCCTTGTCAACTATTGTAAAATTAGCTTCTTCGAACCATTTACGCTATCTATTTTTATATATTATCAGTTTTTAGAATGTACGCTGTCATCGATACCGTTATTGCCATTACTGTAATAATGAGTTATGCCAACATTCTCTTCTTGCAAGAGGATCATATTTTTACAATATCGTCTTCGTGTCTTTTTAAATATTGGCTGACTAACAGTAAATATTTCTTGCAACTGTTCATGTTGTCGAGTAATTGTAAAACTAAAAAATAATATTCTTCGAACTCTGCGATAACAGTCTTGTAACAGAAAGCTGAGAAAACTTCCGAAGGTTACAGAACTAATAGTAAATCAGAATTCTACTGCAGAATCAATAACAGACAGACCATAACATAATAGTACTTACGACTTAATTACTTGCTGATAAAACATAGATACATTTAAAATTGCTAATTGCAACAACTCGAGCGTCCAAGACTATAACACTTATAGACAGTTTATACTAGACAAAAAAACAATAATATGAGGTTGAGAGAAAGATTTTGCTCTACCCATAATCTTTGCATATTATTATGCAAGAATAAAAGTTGTATTGTTAATAAATGATTACAATGAAAAATGGTAGGAAATCTTTGAATAGAGCAATTTATTAAAAATTAAAATAATCTTTAAAATAATGATATAAATCTCATGTTTACATTTCAATATTTAAAATGTTGAAATACAAAACAATAAAGAAATGTCAACTTATTTGGTTGCCTATTTTTTTAACAAGTTAAAAATAACATAATATAGAATTAAATTTTCGTGAAAATTTCCGTATCATGCTGTCTTCTAGCCTTTCTATAAGCCTATAAATACATATAAATCTACAAAAGTTCTATCAAGTGCTAATACTCATTTATATTTCCTCGCGAAATTGATTTTACGTCCGAAATACTCTTCGTCTCTTCTGTGGAAGGAAAATAAAAATGAGTAATCGTATGAAAAGAAATGTGGAGAACTTTGAACTTCCTTGCAAAAACAGTAATTCAGCGTGATATAAAGCGGCATTTATCTATGAAAGCTCTGTGCATTCCGCAACTTTCGTGCAAAAATATGCAATGATAACCCTCAGAACATTACCTTCGAACATTTCCATGTATATATCATACTTTTATGACACTGTGAAACCCAAATTACAATCGGTTAGCATCAGTTAGCTGGTCTTCCGTTCAAAGTGCACCGCTGTTCTTACCATTGAAGAGAGAGTAGTAAATATTGTCTGATTGTTGGCACTATCAATAATCACGTATAATTCTAACCAAACATCTGGGAACAAGTCACGTAATTAATAAAGCTGAACAATATGTGAAAATTTGAAATAATTCCTTCATTTTAATATATTGTTGACAAAAGTCGTCATGAAGTTGTTTATTTGACAAGCCCTACAAATTAAGTGAAAAATAATGTAGAAGAATTAAAAAGATGAAGAAGTATTATTAAAATCTACTGATTAAACAAAGTTCTCAATCAATTTTCTACACAGAAGCTCAAGTCGTGATGTCTATAAAATTTAGAAAATTATTCCAAATTTATGACGTTTATGCAATTTTATTGTACTTAATGATAAATACAGTCTGAAACATACTGCGTCCGATTCAGGCATTACTTTCTTTAATTTTTACAATATTTTGTACTTCTTATAATCTTATACAAATGTACTTTTCCAAATTGAGAAAAAATTGTTTTTTCATCCTCCTTGTCAGGTTAACCCCCTTATCATCAACAACATTTCCCAAATTTCCGAATTTTTCCAAACTTTTTAAATTCGTTTTTAATGTTTCATTAAATAATATTTTACATCTTCACATTTCTAGGATTCTGTTTATCCTACCCGAGATAGGATGGAACCTGTTAGGAAGCATATGGATATTTGGTGGCAGCATAAAATGCAGTTACGATCATTACACCGTGGCCATCGTTCAATCTCTTGTGCTGTTCGACTGGATCTTCATAGGCCTCACTATTTTTGGGCTGGTGTTGATCTTCGATCCTCTGGGCTCGATAGAAAAGAAGAAACTCGAAAATCTGGCCGAATACAGCAAGGTGTCCAATAATTGGTTGCGTAGACTCAAATTGCTCTGGTGGATACGAAAAGACGAGAATGCTAAAGAGACTTTTCAACATGTTGCTGGTGAGACATAGGTACGGCTGGCTTGGAAAGAGTCCTGCCGCATTGAAATTGGAAACGATCTTGCTCCTAAAATCCTCTGCGAAACGAAACTTCCGCATTTGCAAGGCTCAATGTGCTATTAACCCTTAAATGGCAACGCTTGAGCCTGCTTAGTCTCAGCATTTCAAAGATTTTCGTTCAACTTCTCGTCTTCGGTAGACTGGGTAATGATATTAGTTATTTGCATAGTGTTCGATCTATTAACAGTGGAACTACCGAGCAGTCGAATTGATTTTATTTAATTTTCTTATAGAAACTCTAACAGTGCATCTGTCGAAATTTTAAACCATTCATAACTCAGTCTACGCGTTACTGAATAAATTTGTTTAGTAACTGCCTAGAGAAGCATTGGTTACCTTTTCAATAATTATAAACTAAGAAATCAGGATTCTGTTATTTTGACTTATCTAATACTTCTAGTACTAAGAAAATCAACGGATCACTCAAATAGTTGACCATACTATTAACTGTTTCGCTAAAGCCGAAGAAGGTAGTTATGTTCATAAAAGTAAATTTATTCTAGTTAATTGCGAAGTCTGCTATAAGTGAAGGAACATTTATAATATAATAGATTTATAAATAATAGAAAACTAGCATTCTTCTTATAGTTAAACTTAAAAGAAATGAACAATATTTATAGAATCCTACTTTTTTTGCAATAATCACATTAATCGTACTTTTTGAAAAAATAGACCTTGTATAAATAATGAAGTTGCTCGCATTGAATATTGAAGTTGCTAAAGTCAAAAATATGCTGATTTCTCGACAAGTTAATCTATATTCTCTACCATCTCATTGTAATATATCTAACAATCATGTGGAGAACACAGATATTCATTCATTCCTTAATACTCTTTTTATATAATAAAACTGTTCATATGTATGCTTAAATTCTTGAATGAATCACTGTCAACAAATTGGAATTCATGCAAAATAACCTTAAAAAAAT
This sequence comes from Nomia melanderi, assembly GCF_051020985.1. Lineage (NCBI taxonomy): Eukaryota > Metazoa > Arthropoda > Insecta > Hymenoptera > Halictidae > Nomia > Nomia melanderi. The sequence continues at coordinate 8,994,708 of NC_135004.1, read as the reverse complement.
TATTTAAATATAATAGAATGTAAGTTTAACCTTGAATAATCTTAAGATAGGCTAATAATTTGCATAGAGAAAGGATAAACCGGAACGAGACACATAAGAAATGAAGAATTAAAAAAAGGAAACAAATTCTTCCTCTTGATAAATCGTTTTTAGACATTGCACACTATAATATGTAGTTCTTATTTCCATAGAACTTAATCAGATTTGAATAATTTTAATGATTATTTTTGTTAAATTCTGAGCTCTTTATTTTTAACATAATGTGACGGATAAAGTCTAGATTAACACTGTATTTAGTGGAAGCTTATTAATAGATTTCTTGGTGTCTATCCCATATTGAAAAGTTCCTTAATAACTTCCTTGAAGAATCCTTGAAAACTTATTAAATAACCTATCAAAGTTTATAATTAACTAAATTAATTTTTCTGGCCTTTTAAAAAATAAGATCAATTTTCTAATTTTTGTAATATACAAAGCATTTGTTAATTTAAACACGTTTTTATCTGTGACTAATTATAAGAGATTAAATACATCTATCTCTGTGACTAACAACATATTTCGTACCATCTAACACTGTCACAAAAATTCTGTATCTCTAACCCAGCTTTGCCATTGACAGCGTTCTCTCTTCAATCTCTCAATGCGATCAAGAAATGTTATTTCGTTTCGATTTGAAAATTATTGATACATCTGTTACTTAATCTAATAAAAAATCGATTCTTCTAGCCTTGCTAAATCACCTAAGCCGCGCAACTGACTTGGTTCCTTCGGATATAATGGCAGGACTCATTTTACTGAGGGTATACCAAAAGCGTCGTCTGCATGAATCACGTAGCCAAAATGTCCTGCCTCGTCTAACGTATACAACAGGTAATATATATATATATACTTCTGGAATATATATATTTATTAAAAAAACTAAACTTTTCAAACTACTTACCCTCGTGCATCGTAATAAGTATTAAATACCAAGACAAATAAAAATGCAACCAACTCAAATACAGTAAATTAAAAAGAAGCAACACAAGAAGGAAGAATTTTCTTGATATTTATTTATAAACGATGTATCCTTTATACGAAATAATTATAGTAATTGATATACTTGTTATAGACACGTCAATAATTTTCGCTAACACACCCAGCTGGATGAACCTTCAAAGTGCTTATTACTATCTGAGATTATCGACAGCTTGTTATGGATGGTTATACGTGTTTTACAAACACACATGGACAGGATGTTGTCATCTTTTGCAGAATTTAACTTGTTGCACTTGCTTTCGGTAAGTATCCTTACACTTTAGTATCTTAATTAAAATATTTCCTGTAAGCCCAAATTATTCTCTCATACACACTGTTACATGCTGACATGAACATGTCAAACACTCTTTAAATTGTTTTACATGCACTTACTGTCATCTAACACTTTTTTGAATTTCATGCATTCGGTACACAAAAATTTACAAAAATTATCTATTGAATTTTGCAATATTAAAAGAAGGAAGTTAAAATTTGTTACATACTATAATTTATTCAAATTATCTTCATGTGTAAGTACTTACTTCAATGTTCATATTTAAGTGGATTAATATTGTAAATTACCGCATCAAGTAACGAATTTCCGACATCAAAATTCTATTTTACAGAATAGCTGTACTAACCGCCTAAAGCTTGTTGTTAGATAAAACTTTATAAATAAAGTAACGATAAAAAATAAATAGATAAAACAAAGAAGTCAGTAAAGAATCGTAACAAATTTAAATAAACACGTGTAAACATGGATCTACAATTAAAGATACCGTCATTAAGCATTTGAAAATCAAACAAGGTCGCTAGAAACTACATAGCAGGTGCTTCATGCCTATTAAAAAAAAGTAAAGTTATTTTATGAGAACTGAATTCCCGTATTGATTGAAACAATTCAATTACAGAAGAAAGCCGACTGCGATTCGCGGCGACAATTGTTGCTACTGTTACTTAGCTGGTGTGAAGTCATTGTCAAACATATGTGTAGATGATATTTTATACGCGTCATTTAAGAATTTCTTGTGCGAGGTTGGTAGTTACTTATTTATAGCTATAATGGTTTCGAGAAATATTTCCTCTTCTTACAAAATGTTTTCAGATACCGTTCTGCGTCGTCGTAGATCATAAGAAAAACAGTATCGTCATCGTTATACGAGGCACAATATCAATACGTGATATAATCACAGACATTTACGCGGCTTCCAGGAATTTTGAATGCGAAGGCGTTCCACCGGGTTCGGCGGTAAATATTGCAATAATAAAATAATATGTGAATAATCTTACGTGGCTCTCGATGATGTGACAATAGATCATACGTTAATGTTTTTTAATCAGCGAGATTTTGAAATGTTTGAACAATATTATCTTTCACAAAGAAAATGTTAATATATTGATTTTCAAGTCAAATTAATGTTTTCTCTTATTTAGTTTAATTTTTAAGAAGCAAATAAGAGTACTCTTCGATAGAGAAAAGACGTCGTCCAGCCAACAAGCTAAAAGCTCAGGGAAGCAAAGGGACACTTCCACTCGCGGTGTTCGGGCCGCCTCAGTCTTCCACGCATGGTCGTTATTGGCCGTACGACAATAATAAAAGACGGAAACAAGACTGAATGCGACGGAGTGAGATGTAACGATAAAAAATAAAATTCATAGTGCTGCCAACTTCGTTCTCTATCGTTACGTCCCCGTTTGTCGCATTCAGCATTGCTTTCGTTTTTTGTTGCTGGTCATTAACCCTTTGCACTCCAAAGGTGCCTCTCAGTCACCACTCGATTGGTGCATCAAAATTGTAAAATTGTATTTAACATTAAGTCTTGAGTAATCTATTGATACGTGAAATGTAGAAATCAAACACCATTGTTCCCCTTATTCTGTGAATAAATTCCTCGCTAAGTTAGTTTAAAAAATGTCATGTATATCTCGTAAAAATAAATTGAATATTTCTAGTGACAAATTTCTGGAGTGCAAAGGGTTAAAGACCATGCATCGAAGACCGTGGCGGACCGAACATCGTAAATGCAAATGCCCCCTTGTCTCCATGACTTTTTAGACTGGGCGACGTCTTTTTTTCATCGCAGAGTACAGTGCAGCTCTCACGTTAGCTTCGGCGACCAGCAAGTAAAAAGTGCGTAGGGGCAAGGGGACTTTTTCACTCACGATACTCTGATCGCCTCAGCATTCGAAGCATGGTCATTATTGGTGCGCAACAATAACAAAGAAAGGAGCGAGATCGAATGCGATGAAGTCAGACGTAACGATAGAACACAAAATTCTGTATAGTTCCGTCTGATTCCGTCTTGCACATCGGTCAACAATCGTTATAATGATCGGAGTAGATAATAATTTAATACAAACCCTAGAGAATATCGCAATTGATAATATTGATAAAAAACTAGCCATCTTTGATATATTATGATTAATTCCTTTCATCGTGATAACACCATGCCATATATGACGGAAACATTATAAAAGAAATAAAAATTACTATTAGAAACTCATATTGTATCTAATATATGCTCTCAACATTGCATCAATTAATTGTTTTTATGGATGTTATTCAAGTTATTGTAATGATCTTTAAATCGTTAGAAGTTATTTGAAATCAATACTGAATGAGCTTTTTAGTTTCAGTATTGAAAATCATTTAAGAAAAAAATTCAAAAAACAGTGCCAGAAGACCGTACAGAATAATATTGAATGTAAAATAATTATTTTCATTTTTTTAATTTGATTAATTTTTTTTTAATAATTACTTGAAAACTCACAATTATAACTGAGAATATTAATATATTGACACATGTTTTGTTTATAGGCTCACCAAGGCATGATAGCTGCAGCAAGGGAGATTTTTAAGCAATTAAAAAAAAATAATGTTTTGGAACAAGCATTCATCACATATCCTAACCACGATTTAATACTTACAGGCAGGTTAAAACATTATTATTTATATTTAAAAAAAAAGCTTAAATACAAATGTAACTTCATCAATTCTCTATCGTACTTCAGTGTATCTATTTACTTATAATATTTATTCATTTATCAACAATAAAATTTCAGGTCACAGCCTGGGTGCTGGTATAGCAGTTCTATTATCATTTTTATTAAGGCCTGAATACCCGAACCTAAAGGTCTTTGCATTCGCTACACCAGGTGTATATCTCAAAATAATAATTTTCAATTACTTCGCCATTACGAATTTTTAAATGGCTTAAAGAATCTTTTTAATCAGAAAGAACAAATTCTCTAATTAGCTGGCCATCTCAGCCGAGAACTTGCCAAGATGTCGGAGGAATTTGTCCTAACAGTAGGAATTGGTGATGACTTCGTTATGAGGCTTGATGTTAACTCTATAATAAAGCTGAGGAATGCTTTGCTCATGGCAATTCGAACTTGCACACTACCAAAAGTAAACATATAAACTTTTCTTTTATTTATACACTAGATCTACATTAATGTTTGAATCATCTATTACTACGTTTCTTTAAACATTCATTTATAAATTAAGCAATCCTTTTTCAAATATAAATACATAATTAACGTTTCATTAATAATTAAATAACATTATAACTTCGAAATTTCACGACGTTAAGTTTTAATCAGTTTAATTTACTAGTGATAAAATCTTTACAAAGTTTCACAGCCAAGTACTAACAGAACATTTTCTTTACCCAGTACAGAGTGATTTCAAATTCATTAGGCTATATGCTTTTTGGCATCCCTGAAAAGGATCTTACCAAAAGTTGGTGTTCGTGTAATGTGATAAGCAAGACGGCGGGGGAATTGCCATTGCTCAATGAACAAAACGAAGTGACAATGGAGGTAAATACGCAACCAGTTGTTAATTGTTCATTATTACTTTTAGTGTATAAGAGTCACATTACTGAATCTAAATAATATATTTAATAAAAAAAATTAAATACGAAAAATAAAATGTATATATACATATAGATCGTTATATCGTAGGAAGGTAAAAAATTCGAACGAGACTTGACGATAAGAAAGTATGTGTCACAGAGATTGTATCCAGGAGGAAAGATACTTCACCTAAGAAAAATTAAGCCTGAAACCAAACAGTCAGAAGAGAAAAGGTTCGGCGTTGCTTCATTTTTTCAATCATTTTTTTCATTTTACATTTAATAACAAGATTTATGTTCATTCGAATATTCGTATATTCGATGTACAATCTAAACATCTTCAGAGATTGATAAGATCTGTAAATATCAATCATAAGCATTGTGCTTCAATTTTATGCACTCACAGCACATGTGTCTGAGTAAGGCAAAGAATACAAATTTTAGTAAAGATTTGTTTAATTTCCACTTTATATTGACCTTAGATATTTAGTGAAAAAAATATTGTTACTTCACTTTTGTTTCCACAAATTAACTAACAATAAATTTTGACAAAAAATCATACATATTTTTTAAAATCAGTCTACAAAACTCTAATCAACTAACTACCAAGTTATAAACTTTCGATCCTGAAATGATGCAATGTTTTCTTTTCTTCTAGAAAAAAGGAAAGTAGGAAAGAGAGAAAATATGAAATGAGGTGGGCTGAAGCGGACGAATTTCAAGATATATTGGTAATGCCACGGATGCTATGGGATCATTTACCGAATACCATAGAACATGCTCTAAAGGTCTTAGTAGAAGAACAAAATGATTTGCCACAATATATTGATTAATAACCGAATTCAAAGGTACACATTTTTTTGAATATTGACAAAAAAGACGCGAAGAAGAATACATGCTCAAGAAGAAACAAAATTATTTATTTCTTTACAATTAACATATTTTATTTTCACTTTTTATACGGGTATACAAACGCTTCCGAAGTGTTGTAATAAAAGTATCTAACATTTCACTTTCGAAAGAAACCACACTGTAATTTGTTATTTTTTAGACTGCGAGAAAGTAAAGCTTATAATTTCTCTATTTATCCATTCATAATTTATTTGTAAATATTTCCTTCGTCTCTATTTTATTTTAATCTAATAATTTCATATTTTTATTTCAATTTAAATAAGTTATTCCTCTAATTCGTTTAATTCTACAAATATTTATGAAAACTCGTATGCTTATTTTTTTTAGTAAATTTTCGAAGTAGTAAAATAAAATACTTTTAAAATGTTTCTACTAAAATAATATTTTCTAAAGAATTGCAAAATATTGCGTATGATAGCTTTCAGTATATAAAAATGTGAAAATCCAACAAAAAATGTAATATTTATAAAACATTAAATGTTTATATCTTCACATGATTTTACTGTATTAATTCACCCCAATCTTATCTTGCGCAACATAAACCATGTTACGTGAACTAAATGATTCTTTCCTCTAATATTTCTTACTATCATAAAAAATGGGCGAGATATTTAAGATGCTCAAGTTAGGTGAGAAACCCTGTATACGTGGTGGATGAATGTTGATGATGGTGAAAAAATAAAAATAATAAAAGGACAGTGGTGAAATAGAAACTCTCTATTTTTAAGTTAAATATATTATTATAACATTCCTGACGTGGCTGCTTCAAAATAAATATAAAATTTGGTTGCATAAGAAGTGTAGAGATCCATGAACCCTAGTTTATAACCCCTTGGGTGGTTCTGAAGTATCGAAGAGGTATCGTCATGTTCTCGATTACCTGCGTTGGGCTGCAACAATATCAAAAGAGTTTCAGACAAAATGATTGTAACATGTGTACTGTCTTTTCAAATATCTTTTAGATAACTGTAGTGAATATTACATAAGTACGACGACACGAATGAACTATTTTTTCTTGCTCTCATGGTAGGCCAAGTAAAAAGACAAATGTCGAAAGTGAAATAATAGCACAATTGCAAAATGTAAACATATATTTGAGTTAAAAAGGAACTTACGTGTTAGGTATGTTGTGATTAATAATGAGTAGAGCCACCTTTGTTTTCAACTACTTCAATCGCTAGTTTCGGCAATAATTTAAACACGATATATCACATCATACCTTATTTTTAGATATCATCGAATCGTATTTTGTTGGATGTTCAATGTTCGACTTATAATTAAGCATATTGGGAAGTTACTGAGTCAGTAATCAAAAAGTTCTTGATAAAAAGTGAAAGTAACAAAATTTGTAAAATTTCTCAAACAATTTGTTCCACAAATAGTTAAAATAAACGTGACATAGGAGTTCAAAGAATTTCTACATAAAAGGATTTCTGACAATGTTCCCATGAGTATCAGGAATGTCGGTGTATGTTATCAGTTGACTGCAGATTTTATGCACTCATAGACCGATGTGTGCATAAAAACACAACAACACGTAAACTCCATGAAAATTTTTGAAATTGAAAGTTTTTTATCATATTTATACCTTGTCAATATACTAAATAGTAGAGATAAACTACTATTTAATTCATATTTTTTTTTTTATTAAATAATGTAAAGAAATCTACATTTGCATAAAGATCCGCAGCCTGATCATCGGTAGAGGACTAACTCTGGAGGAGACTATTGGTGATTGGCTTCTATATATTGAAAGCTTTGATTCCAGACAAGAATTCTTAGTGTTTCTATTATCAGCCCTCATACAGGTTCACAAAAAGCTTAAGATAATGAAGGCAATGTCATCATCACCAAACGGTCGAGCATCTCTGTTCTCGGTCGCACGAAAAACCTGCGCGAAGGGTCTTCGCCAGAAATCGACTAACCCCGCGCGATGAAAGTCCACCGGATAAATCGTTCACAAAATGGAGGTTCTATTTTTTTTCTTTTCCTTTTTTTATTGAAGCGTGTTCGAAAACTTCAAGAGTTTTGCACTCGTGAAACGTTCACAGTGTAAAAGAGTATTTTTCATGGATCTCAGGCATGAATCTGCATATCTAAATCGCTGAAGATTTATCTTAACACTTAAATAACCGACATTGCGTTTTAACAATATTTCTCGGCTACCACTAAGTAACCAGTATTATATTTTTACAATCTGTAGTATTATACACTTACTACGTTGGTATTTTCGTCAAGTGAGTGAATCTTAAATTATCTCTTACAAGGATGTAAGTTAATTTCAATTAGGTTTTGGTCTCGCCTGTCGGTTACGTACCACAGCTGCAAATCAAATAACTGGTCTTGTAAGTGTTACATACTTTTTTGTCATTTGTAGATATTCTACTCGTCAGAGATAATGTACATGAATTTCATTAATTTATGAAAATGAAATATTTATAGCATGCTTTTTGATGGTATTTTGGCGATTTTATAAATGCCAATGAGTAGATCCATTCAGATCCTTTAATTAATTTTACTAGAAATACTTTCGAACGCATATTACCGTTCAAAAATATTTGATGAATTACAGTTTTTACAAAATAAAGGATGACAGACTGTTCATTTACAGTTTTTCTCTGATCATTTCTTCTCGATCGCATTAGCAAACTTTAAATAAAAAGCTCAAGATATATTTCGTTCGCTAAAAAAGATGAAAAAAAAATAATAAGCATAAGAATTTGCATAACAGCTTAAAATCAACTCGGATAGACACAGGCGCCGTTATCCGAAGATTAGTATTCCTCATAAAATAAAAATGTACACTTTCATCAATTCAAAAGTTAAAGATGAAAGCGTCATTTAGTTTCTTTAAAAATGAAACCATGATCAGAAAAAATTCCTCCTTCTGATTTGATTATTAACGGAGGACTACAGTCACGCGAAATAAAGTTACATGATTAATATCTCGATCATTCTGATAATATGTTTTAGATATATTACAAACATTATTCCTTTGCGAAATGGAGTTCACTTTAAAGTTCTTTTTAAGTTCCTTCCATTTCGCACGATAAAATTTGCAGGAACATATTGTTCGAACATCTTTCAAAGTCCGAATTGATCATACATAATACGCATATCCATGCCTGAAAACTGTAACGTACATCTTTTCACACTCAGCGCGTCTACAGCCACAAACCGTGAATTTTCCAAATACGCTCGATGAAAGTTCGCCGGTCACGTAGAATAAACAGAGGATATGCAAAGTTCTTTTTGTGCAATGTTCCCATATTAACCATCGTTGGAGTGTTATTTCGGACTTTCGCTTCATCATCTGCGCTACGAAGAGAAGCCGCCGTTTCGCTCTCCCTACCCCGTCGTCGAGAACGCGTTGGTCGCGGTGAGACCGCGCTTAGAAATTACACACAAATGCGAATTACACGATATCTATACGCCGCGACGGTTCGTTCGCCTAGTGAACAAATCTTTCGTTGTTCACCACGATAAAATGCATCGGCGCATCGTAGTCGCACACAAGATGCGATCCCACTTATGCGATAAAAATGAATACAAAACTATTTGTAATAGGTCGCGATAATAGTGTGACAGATCTACATGCGCCGTAAATATACCATCATAAACCAGCCGTATTTGATCGCTCTGTTTAGGTATGATCACGTCGATCACGCACTAAACGCGGAGAAACACAGGACGTGAATCATTTGTCTTTTTTGTTTTTGTTCGTTTTAATTTTAATACACGGCGCACGGCGATGCTCACACACGATTTTCCATCTACGTATGCACGTAGGTAATACTAACAAGACTTCTTACAGGAGACGCATCGTTCGCATATAATCGGTCGTTATAAATTAATAAATATAAAATATATTAAATCGTCAAGAAAACATTTTGAAAAATGAGAAGACATTTCGGTATTCATGCTTTTTTTTCTTCTTCCTCTTCTTTCCCTTTTTTTCTTTCGTTTCTACCTTAAACATATTTCCCTCGTCATTTTGCAACTTTTCAATTGTCATTTCCCTTATGTTCGTCGATTATCTTTTTTTCTCTTGTTCTTTTTTAATGACTTGTCTATGTTATGGTTTTCCTCGCATCGCATACACACGCATACACAGACAGGAACAATCACGGTCGCACTCCCTTTTCCCCTAACTATTCTACATATAATATTTCGTTCTATCGGAAATAACTTAGCGTCTATGTCCAATATATTAGATATTAAATAATAATCGTATCATCAATATATTAATTTTAAATAATATAATTTCTAACAAAACACCCGCCACTCAACAAATAATCAAAAATATACGTCGACGTTTATTTTATTTGGAATTTCAGTAAAAATAATTACGTCCTAAGGTTTCTACTCATTATTATAAATCCTCGTGTAATATAATTGTATTATTGGCTAACGTAAGGTTTACGTACTTCACGAATACGTTTCTTCTTTTTTCATTTTTTGGCATACTACGATGCGATACATTAACTATGCGCTAATGAATAATATGTGACTCGAAATGATGAAGATACAAGAGATTATATCATACAACCACATTTCTCCCTAACAAAATAGAGATCGTGATTTTTTCAAGAAGTTAAATAAAGCAATTAAGTGATCGTTACAAGAGATATACAAAGTGTGACGGGTTAGAACGTAAACACTATCTGAAAAATCCGATCGCCGCGATACCTATGTCGCAATAAGAAAAATTCATTCAAAATAAATTCTTTAAAAAAAAAAGAATAGAGAAGATACAATTTCGTCCTACGCAATAAATGTGAATTATCATTTTAAAGAGATCGAATTATATTTTTTTTACGATTCAATGTACTCGACAAAATCTGTCTTCGTTCAAAAGCGCAGAGGATGAAATTAACATTAAAGAATTTACGACGAAAGAAATAATTAAATATGTTCCGTAATATAGCAATTCTTTCAAGTTCGGGTTATAATAGAATCAATGAAAGCATAGAATTTGTAGATCTCACGTCAAACGTTGAAATGTCTTCCCGAATTAAGAACAGGTTACTTAATAAATTAAATTATTGCACTCCAAAGGACACCTGAATTAGTAAAAATTTGAAAGATACAAGCAACAAGAACCTTGCTTAAACATTAACAATTCAATGTAAAGAATACAAATATTACAATTTCGTTCTGATAAGTACAACATTAAAAAATAAAATTCCGGATAATGAACGAAATTTGATTAGTAAATTTTTATTTACTAATTACGTTTTTAAAAGAAGAAGGCAGTTTCTCAATAGCTAAAAATAAATTATATCATTTACGTGTAATAATAGTATACCTTAATAACTCACGTAAGTTAATTTTAATTTAAAATTAAGGTATAATGTCTAAAGTTCTTTTACTTTCCTATTTTCTCTTTTTATCTCATCTCCCTCAATTTATTTCTGTTAATGCATAAGAGCAAGGGATGTCTTCCTGGATCATAGTTTTATAGTTTCGATTGGTTATGTGTAATCGTACTGGCAAACAGCAAATTACTGACCGAAAATATCAGGAATTAGAAAATAAAACTAACAGAAAATTGAGTAGAGAAAAAATAAAAACTAATCAATCAACCTTGCCATCCTCAGTTTAGCCATCAAGTAACCTTCTAGCATTACGTATATCGAATAGTATAATCGATATAATACGTATATCAAAAATTGCAAACTTTAAGAAAACTAGTAAAACATTTATTCTGCTAGTGTAAAGAAAAACTGAACCTTGAAGATATTTTTGAATTGGTCTATGCCCTATCATTTTATCTTTTATAAGAACATATACACGAATGCATAAAACTGCATAAAGAGCTTCGTACGTGAACGTTAATCTGAATGTTCATAGATTAAATATAAATCTTTATGTGATTTCTGATTCTGATACTAAATTAATGTTATATAAATAATATTATATATTTTGACCCATTATTACAATTAATAATGTAACTCATTGTTCTCAAATAAAAAAGACAAGCTACAGCTAATTTTTGAAAATAAATCCAGTTTAAAAATTTCTATTATCATACAAGTCGATTCTTTCATTGATTCTAATATAGAATTTTTCTGATTTTCAAGAAAGACTTTCAAGTACGCAATGCATACTATTTCAGCAAAATTTCCATCGAATCAATTCCATTTCGCGACACTCCGTTATTAACGGTTGTTATTAGAAATGAAACTTACATTACTTATGCGTTATTAGAATAATGCATGTGCACGGGTCTCATGAACCACCGCAAGACATTGGAAGTGTTCTCTCATGTCGGAATTGGATTCATCTCGCCTTGATTTGCTTGCTTTGTCCGAAGAACACATCGCATACGTTACTATTTTCGCTAAATGGTCAAGTACCCCAGGCATTTGATTTCTACCTTGAAACTGTTCGAAGGTCCCCTCCAAGGAGGGCGCCATGATACATAGCATATACGTATTTGTATCTCCAATGTGAAAAATATTCATTTAAGTGTTATAAATACTATCTCACAAAAAATATGATTCTCTCTATAAAATTGTCAAATTCTATTATCTCCCTAAAAACGTATTGCGCTCGCGATAAAACAACCCGTATTGACGAAACAGTGATCGTGTCGTTTGCTCTTCGGTAGACGATTTTTGGACCCTTGTTAAGAGTCCCTTATAACAAGAACGCTGTCAACTGTGACAAATTTCCGATCACGTTTCCAGTGCTACAAAGCGTGTCCTACATATTTTTATGCTATTTTCATTGCATTGATTCGGAGATATGAGTTTCGAGATGTTTCCCCATCTGAATTGATTAAATAATTTATTAAAACTTTCTTATATCGCAAGTTAGAAACGTAGAAAATGAGTAAAGAAGCAATGTCTATCTCATAAGGTTACGAGTTTAAAACAATCCTCTTGTTATCCTTCCTTGCCTTTTTTTTTTGTAATACTTTAACGAATTTGAAAATTCAACATTCACTGTAACTATATCTTCTAAAAATCTGGAGCTTTTTACGTTCTCTTTAAGCATAGAACTTTATATGAGTTTTAATGTATACTTTGAAAAAAGACTGTGTAGAGGGCATAAACATATAAGAAATTGTATAATTCTGCCATAATCTGTTATTATAACAAAAGTAAACCTAAGTCTATAAAACGTTTCTGTACTTATGTATATATGTATATAAAGCTTTAAAATTCACCCAAAAAATTAATATAGACTTCTCCAAATAAAAATAAGTTAATAACGTGCAATTACGCTTGAAGGGAGACCTACGTCCAGTTTCAATTTAAACTGCAAACTTTGTGCATTCCATTGGTTCCTGTTCAAAGCGTTTTATAAAAAGTCGAGTCATCCAGGATTCTTAACAAGTTTTTTACCACGATAATCGTAAACGCGTCGACAGAACAGAACCATATCCGAGGACACTGGTATCGGAGGCTGCCGATTCTCTCGTGGATATAGTTGATCTCCCGGTGGAACTATTAAACCGGGACTCTCTAATCCCTCCTCGATTCTTCGTAAATTTTTACGGTACCTATAAATTATGTCAAGAATGCTTGTTGTCATAATTTGTATAACTATTGAAATACTAATTGAGAAGTCTATCATTGTCAATTGCTTTTAATAGCATTAACGTTTATAAGTATTAACAGTGGTAGAATATTTTCTCTTTTTTTATAGATTTCACATGATATATATTAACCCTAGAAAATCTAGAGGAAAGAATTTTACGAACCCACCAGTTGCAAAACATGAAAGATGTATTATTTTCTTTATATGAAATGATTAAAAAATAATAACGACAAATATCATTTTTCGGAAATACAATTTCTGGGGTTAACACTTAGTTATTCGTGCGCGCCGTGCTTAACTATTCCTATGGTATTCATCGTGCATTTTTCGCAAGAAACGCGTAGTAATCTTGAATTGCTAACAATTCTAGTTCAAAACCAGATTAAATAACAGAAGTAAATAATTTAAAAAGTAACACGTTGCTAAAGGAAGTGAAAGATCTCCCTAATTGGTCATGCAACGATCTGTTCGAAAACAGGGAGATTTTTCCATTTACTTAGTAATATGTTAATAAGATTATTTTTACAAAATACTAACTCACCGACAATATTCATTGAATGTCAAAATATAACATTTATCTTCTATACACGCAACACTGTTTGCATCCCGATGTCGAGAAGCGAATACCTCGTCCTCGGTGTCGTATTGAGTTCTACCTTGCTCGGTATGCTCTGGTCTATAGTACCACAACAACGAAAACATCATTTCACCTACAACAAAATGCTTATTTTTATCTTCTTAGTATTCTTGTAAAAGTGTAACCCAATGCCGTCCAGTGTGAGTCCTCCCAATTGGGTATTACAATCATGCGTTCACCTTACAAGAGGAAAAACCCAAGATGTAAATCTCTAAATTTTTATCAAATTTAGCAAAAAAGTAAAACATTTTGCCAAATTGCAAAACATTTATCTTCTACCACTATATCAAAATCGATAAAAATTAAGACTATTATTATTATCATTATTTATGCCATGGTAGGAGTCTGAACCCCATGTGAATACATGACCAAAAGAAATATTCTTAAATGAGTAACAAACAGAAATTTTTATCCTTCATTTGTCATTGAGAGACTTCTAGTTTGTTAAAAATTTTGTTTATTTTCTCGATTCATGGATAGCACTGTCATAAAGCGTTACATATGAAAATATACCATCGTCCGGGTTTTCCCATAACGCGGCAATTTTTGCTACAAATGGCAAATCAGCTTTCCGTGGACCACTCTTTAATAAAACACAATCACGAGGTCTTAAAACGTCACCACTCTCGTGTTTCATACTCGCGTAACATCGACGTATAGCAGATTCTTCGTTCTAGAAATAATAAAAAATTAATTAATTGAACCAGTCACTATTATTTGTACTCTAAACTTATCAAATTCAAGAGGCTGCTCAGAATCACTTTTCTATAATATTACTTTCAATTTAATGTAATTTTGCTTTTTGTAACTAAAAGATACGTAAATGTTTATAACTTCTCTGTAATCTTGAACAGCTATTTGACTTTAATTCAATATAAGAAACATGTTTATACCGTTAAATAAACTTTGGCTTCAAACGGATCGCCCTCCCAACTCCAACCATTACTCCACTTGGGTTTTAAAAATGTTTTTCTAGTTAGCAATAAATTTTCATTTCCTATTACATATTCTTCAACTTTGGTGGTTGATTTTTTTATAGTTACTTTTTTCGTACTTTTTCGCTTCTTTTTAATCAAAGCTGGTTTTTTAATAGTCTCATTAATATTCTTTATTTTAGATTTTGTTGTACTCTCATGCTTTTTACCATTATCCTTTGTTTTCACTTCGTGAACTTTGGATTTACTCTTCGCTTTACATTTATTTTTATCGTGTGATTTTGACTTTGTTCGTGTGTCAGTTTTACTTTTAGAATGACCGCTTTTTGAAATTACTTTTGATAATTTCTCCGATGCTAGATTTTTAACTAAATCAACTTTTTTAACTACCTTTTTCACTGCAGATAACAGATTCACTTCTTTCTTTGTTTTATCAGGCTTTTCTGTAATTTTATTCTTGCGATCTCTTTTTTGTGTCATCTGCAAGCTTTGTTGTATAACATTATTAATGGTTTCCATGATAGAGTTATCACTGATACCATGTTTAAAACAATTTGAGATATTGTTACTTGTACTTTGCTTAGAAGTCTTTGACTTTTTCATTGCATTTTCACCAGAAGTTGAATGATCTATTTTTCGCTTTTGATTCTGATTATCTTTTTTAGGCTGTTTTTTCTTTGATATACATGCATCGTTCACATCAGCCTTTTTAATCAGAGATAGAATTGGTATAGAAATTTTAGATGAAAAATCACTACTATTCAAATCCTGGGAAGAACCAACAGAAAGAGTCCTTTTATTCATTTTCCTCTTTTTTCTACTATCGGATAAGCTATCTAAAGATAATTTTCTCTTTGTTACTTTTTGACACTTCGGTTGTTCCTCTTCCACTTCTGTTTTTTCTATGCCTTCTTTTTCTATAGATTCTTCGATAGTTTCTTGTACTGTTGGTTCGTAATCAGGTTTTTTCCAATTTTCACTCTCAATCACAACAACATCGTTTAACTCCTCTTTAACGTCAGTATCTGTATCCAATTTATCATCTAATAATATACCGGAATCCTTGTCAATTTCTAGAATAGCCATTTGACCTTCCTTCATACATTGTTCACATTTCATTATATCACACTTGTAATCTGATTCACACTTAACATTACAATTTGCGACACAGGTTAAGTTATCGCCCATTTCTACGCTACAAGATTCGCACTTCACATTGTTATTTTCTAATTTAAATGTGTGAAACTTGTTACTTGGACAAGTTGTCACTGTTAGTTTCTCAGTAGGAGAGAGGGTTTCCATTTTAACTTCGCAGGTTGATGTACAGGCACGTTTCTGACATCCACACTTTTGCAACTTG
Source organism: Nomia melanderi (assembly GCF_051020985.1). Taxonomy (NCBI): domain Eukaryota; kingdom Metazoa; phylum Arthropoda; class Insecta; order Hymenoptera; family Halictidae; genus Nomia; species Nomia melanderi. The sequence goes on along the minus strand of NC_135004.1, from coordinate 8,978,439 downwards.
TCCTCCATAGAATTCTCTTCACCCTAAAAGAAACAGTAGACGTTTAACTTAATCGATAAATCATCTTCCAGGCTATAAGACCTAAGGTTACAATTAAAATGTATAATAAAAACTATTTTTCAAAGAGATTAGCTCTGTGAAATGCGTGCACCAAGTAATCTAATTCGTTTTCCTTAAATGAAACTGTCAAAGTCGTATGTCTATCATAAAATAAATAGATTAATGTCATACCTTATCTTTACAGTCCGAGTCCTGAGGGCGATTATGTCCACCGACTAGATTATGAGACGGAGGGACCGACGGTTGGTTCTGATTCAGGTTGCGATGAGTGTTAAGTTGGACGCGATCCGTATCCCAGGCATTGGCACCATGAGGAGGCGCTAGCCCGGCTAGCCCCCTCGCCGGCGAGGGCGGACCTACCAAAGCACTGGGCGGCAATGACAGACCGGTCCCCGATACCACTGGCGCTCCCTTACCATTACCAATAAGGGGCCCAGTATCCACGTTTTTTGGACAAGATTGCATCGGGCATGGGCAACCCTGAAAGGCTGCATCTAAAATAAATTATTAAATGTTTCTCTCATTTATTTTTATTATTCGTGCAATTAAACTACTCATACAATGATTGTAATATATGTAGGAACAGAAAACTGCAACAAAAGCGACGATCACCCGCCATCAAAAGGGGTGTCGATTAGTTGCAAGGAAGTACCTACATTGTATTACTTAATTTCATAAGGTATAAATGGACGATTATGTGGGCATGTGGTTGGTGTCGTCTCGCGATAGAGTGGCTCCGGTATGTTTAGGAAAAGTATGACTGCAAACAGGATGATTTCGAATAGCTGGAGGGATGTGAAGCAAGAATGCTTGGAACCGAACAACTGAGCGGTGAGAATGAAACAATTAGTAAAGCGTATACGTGACTACGAGAATTTCAGCTATGGATGCAAGGGACAGAATACAAGTGAGGAGGAATGCGCGTGGAAAGGAGGGAAAGAGAATGAGGATGAATGATAAGAGTGCGTGCAAGTTTGACGGCAAAGTAGTAATAGACAGTCTGGAGAACAGTCTATGAGAGTCGAGAAAGCGAACGAGTATTAAGAGTGAATCATCTGCGAACGTCAGCGGGTGTACACATATTTTTTGTTCTTTTAATATTTTAAAACTTTTTGTTAAACATTAAAAGTACTGCTACATTGTCCCAACCCTACATATATCTTTAATTATACAACAACAGGTATCTAAAATTATTTAAACTTAATTTAATTTAATTTAATTATATTGAAAGTTTTCATTTACAGAAAGAACATCTTAAAATTACGAATTGTAGAACCATGAGAATGAATTTAAAAGATTAGTTCTAAAAAGTAGAATTTGCAATGTAGTACTATTGAATAAAAACATTTAAACGGAAAGAAAACTAAGAAATGCTAAATGAAATATGGAGTTCAATTAAATTAGTCACGTAGATTAGTTACAATCGAATTGCCATCTTAATTTACACTAATACTGCTAAAAGTATTCTGTGAAAAAGCGATGAACTACACTAAGAAAATGTAAAGTAAATAATTACAATACTTACGATCTACAAAAGGTCTTCCTTGCGAATGCAAGTACGCTGGATTAGGTGGAGGTGGAGGCGGTGGAGGAGGTGGCGGATATCCTCCATAATACGGGGGCAGAGGATATTCACCAGGTGGCGGTGGAGGTGGTTGGTAGTCAACAACTGCTGGCCCACCTGCGGTAGCACCACTTCCGGGGCCACCACCTCCGCTGGATTCCTGATATCCATAATACTGCCTGAAAATATACCTGTTTTAAGGCAAGTCAAAAAAAAAAATGAACTTTTATTACTATTGTTTCTCCAAATTGTAAATAGAGAAATAATATATTTGTTATACCTTCTGTAAGTTGGTGCATATTTGTAGTAAGGCGGTGGATGAGCATGTGGATGAGTGTAGGCTGAAGGATAACACAAATCTGCATACTGCGGTGGTGTACCATAGTATTGAGGACAATATGCCCTATAAAATCCACCTCCTGAAATGAATCATTAAACATTTAATCTTACCTAGTATATTACAACATCTTTCATTTCTATCAGAACTATAAATCAATATTTAAACAGAACATTGTATACTTTCTTTTGAACTTTCAAAATTATACATTTCCATTTTTCACAAACATATGACAAAAAAGACGAACCTACTTTATAAATTGACATTGTTTAAATGATCGTATTAGTTAAAATATTAAATTTCAACAGATTTAATTGAACAATTTATACCAGAGAAAAATAGTTATTTTACATAATCATAGTACATTAAAAGAACCTATCTTCCTTAATTATTTCAAAATGTTGATATCATATTATATATTTATCAGTTTGAAAAAGATAATTCAGAAAACTTTTTTTCGTTAAAGATATTAATTATAATTATTTTATTTAAATGCTTATATATTTAATAATAATATATATATATAATTAAGAAAATAACTTGGAAAATTTGATTTAACATAAGTAACTTGAAAATTAATCAAGATATACATTATATTTTAATCATATACCTGTGCTACTTGTCCCTCCAGAAGTTGTTGAAGTTGCTACTAAATCATCTGATCCTTCAGAATTTTGAGGAGGTGTAGGAGTTGGTTCTGGAGGTGGTCCTTTTATTGGTGGTAATGTTGGTGGATGCTGTATCAGTGGTCCAGCTGGCTGATAATACCCTGATAACAAAACATAAAAAATTGTGCAAAAATTATTGACATAGTAATACTACAAAAATATTTTAAACATTTATTATAAAAATATTAATCGTCAGAAATTAATCGGCTATATGATACTTCAGAATTTTTAGTAAATTTATTCAATATAATAAAGTGTTTGAAGTATTTAGTAATTATTACTTGTTTATTAAATTTCCTCGCATATCGTTTGTTATATTTAGTATATGTTCTCTTCAAATTATACATTATAGTTAACTTACCATGTTGGTGTGGAGCTGAGAATGCTGAATGTCTCCTAGGTGACATGTTTGGATGATTGCCTTGACTACCTGGTGGTTGCATTGATGATAATGCTCCTAATGGAGTATATGATTTGCAAGGTTGCTCCAACTTTTGCTATTATAAAAAAGAAATATTTGACGACATGATAATAACAAGTACAGTTTCTAATTAATTTATAATACATTTCTGGAATCAGAATTTTCACTGATCAGATATGAAAAACTGACCTGATCATGTAGTTCAGTAGCAACTGCAGTAGCTGCAGTTTGAGTGTGACTGGTTGAACTTATTCTATACTGCATACCAGCAATGCTACAGAACCCTTCGTGATGCGTAGATCGAGTTTGATTAACATACACGCCTTTAAACAAAAGTTTATTTTAATAAATTATAAGCACATGCAAAGATAGATAAGAAACTAATACAATATAAGTATAATACCAGTAATAGTAACATCTGTATCTTGATTTACAATAACAAGCTTATTAGATGGCTTTAAGACATCATCCTGTTCAGTGTTTTGCCTTGACTTTCGCTTCTCAACATCGGAATCATTTTGTTTCCGTTTTCTAATCATTTCCATCTCTGAATCACTAGAAGTATCAGAGCTACTACTGCAACGATTTTTCTCATCTGAGTAAGAAGCAGCCAAAATTGCTGCAGCATTTAGACTTGCCATTCTCTTACAAACCACCATATCTTTGAAATCCATTACTTCTTCATTTCTCTTTCTGCGTTTAATTGTTTTTTTCTTGGTATATTCAATATTTTTTTCTTGTTCACAATCATCATCGGAAGAGGATGACGACGAAGAACTCTCTATCATATCCCAATGCTTGCCGCGTAATCCTGGAACATTTCTGAGTTTCCTTTTTGGAACATTTTCTTCTCCTTTACTTTCTATTTTCTTTTCTTTTTCCTTACGAACAGGTTCTTCTTTTTCTTCTTTAGCTTTTTTCTGTTTCTCTTTCTCAGGTTTTGGTTTACAGAAACCTCCAAGATAAACACCACCAGTTTCATTCTCATATAAACAATGCACTTTAGCCAATGCATTTAAAGAAGCCACTCTATGTCGTTTTGGTCCACTCCAGAAGCCAAATAATCTCATTCGTCGAACGCGTTCATCGGATGGTGAACTAGCTCTTTCTTTTTTCTTTATATCCTTTTGTTTGTTTCTCTTTATCTCATCACTACTTTCGTTTTCTGAATCTGATGACAAAGCATTACCACTTGAATTTTCGCTATTAATTGCTTCTTCTTTTAGATTAGTGTCAGTTACATTCTCACTATCAATCTGTTCTTGTTTGGAAGAAACACTATCGCTTGGACTATCTTCACAAACTTTGATCTGTTTAATGGATTCCTCGGAAGATGTTTCTTCGGAAGAAGAAAGTATTTGATTAGTGCTCTCTCCTTGTGCTTTTATAACTTTCTTTTTTATTACCTTTTTAGCAATTTTTGAATTACTTTTCACAGATTTTTTAATATCTGGTGATTTTGACTGTAATAGTTCTTCTTTATTACTTTTATCTAGATCCTTAATTTCTTCTGCTTCACTTTTTATATCATTCATTTCAGCTTCCTCGTTCAAGTCATCTTTACTTATAATCTTTTTCTGTTCATTTAGTGGTTTTTCTGTTTCTTTTACATCCATTTTCTTTTTAGGTATAACTTTCTCTACCAATGTTTTAAGCTTGTCATCTTTCTTTAATGCACTGCTTATTTTACTATTTTTTGAAGACAACTTAGCTTTCATATGTTTTCTTAACTTTGGCTTTTTCTCTTGCATGGTTTTATTTTTAGAAATATTAACACTTTTCTTTTTTGTCTTTTTCATTGCTTCATCTTCACTGACTGATGTTTCTTCATCTTTCACTATTTTGTTTAATTTCATTTTTTTATCCACGAATTTTTGAACTACAGATATATGTGACTTTTTCGTTAAGATGGTTTTTCTAGAAATGCCCTTTTTTTGCAGCGATTTTGTTTTACTACTCTTTTTTGTTCTTGTTAGCGAACCTTTACTATTTATTGTACCCTTTTCAAGGAGCTTCTTACGTTCCGACTTTTTATCTTTTATCACAGAAATCTTTACATTTTCCTTGAAATCTGACTTAACTGGTTTTCCATCCTTCTTTTTGTCATCTTTGCATTTCTTCTTAGGAATGGAACAAAGAATATCCAACTTTTCCTCATGAAAATTATTCTCCTCTGGAATACTTTGGAGTTTCGTTTGATCCTCCATATTCTCATCTTCGAGTTTTCCACTTTTTTTCTTATCTTCCACTTTTTCCACCTTTTTCTTATTTTCTATTATCTGCTTCTCCACTTTTGTTTTCTCCTCTATTTTTTGTACTTTCTTCTTCTCTGTTATTTCATGAGTACATTCGTCAATGACTTTTTCATCCGCTTTGTCTAATTTCCTCTCTTCCACTTTGTCAAACTTCCTTTCTGGATCTTTAACACACTTCTTTTTCTCGTCCATTTTTTCTGACTTCTCTTTCCGTTTCTCTTCAATTTTCTTCTTATCTTCTATCTTCTTCTTCTCCTCAGCCTTCTCAGATTTTTTCTTATCGTTCTCCATCTTTCTTTTTGTATCATCTATCATTTCAGGCTTCTTAGGCTTTTTCTCTTTCCTCACATCGGATACTGCTTTCTCTAAAAATGCGCGACGTTTTTTAGCAATTGTTGGCACTTTGGTTGCCTTCCTGGCAACCATCGCCTTTTTTTGTGTTTTCATTGTGACTGTTTTCTTTACATTTTCAGCTTGACAAAAATATGCTCAAAGTTGACAAAAGTCCTGAGCAAACAATTAAGACTACCTAACTGCCATTGTAGAGCTTAATGAAATATTGTAACTTCCACCAAAGCTGATTGTATCTGCAAATAATACAAGGAAATATAATATTATAAAACATCTGTGATAATAAAATCATATACTGTATGTAAATATAAAATGGACTACTTTTGTAACCTACTTTTCAAAGTAACATTTTTGTCACATTAATAACAAAAAATCAATATTCGAAATATGCGAAATATTTTTATAACGTCAGAATAATTAGATTCACTCTCGTTTTGTTTTGTGAAAATACCAAAAGAATGACTAATTGGTATTGATATTTTCTGGGAACAAAATACTCTTATCGCTCGAAGTACTAGTAAAATCAAAAAAATCTACGTTCTATTATGATAAATAAAATATACGAAGTCTACAAAAATGAATAAATAAAATATAATTTCGATCGAGAGAGTTGGATGCGCGCACTTTCATCGACTTGTTGACAAATCGATCCCTTTAAATCTCACTGTTCACATCGTTTAACATACATTAGAGAAATTTGATGTTCGAGATATCCGTTTATGTTTCCTTTATATTTCGATGGAAAAGATTACTTCATTTTCACACAAAAACATAGTATTCGTGTTGTAAGCAGAGAAATTAAAAGGACAAGGACACCAGGATACCTTTTAAATGTATCCGTAGATGGCCACAAGTGGCTAACATAAACTAAGTCTACTGATCGATGAATTTGTCACGTACGAATTTCTACCAGGCTCGTACTCTATTACGAAAGCCACAAACAATATATTCTCACAAAAATATTTTCTGTATTTGAAACACAAATATAATCGAAAAATAAACCGAAAATATATAATGATATATAATTTATGTTTACCTCTAGCGAGCCCTTTTGTTCCTACACACGGCCCGCGAACGCTTTTTTAAACGATAAATTAATACACCAATGCAGTTGACTAGTCTGATGACTTTTCACTCAAACGCGTCACTAGGGAGGACAATAACACGATTACTTTCCAAATACTTTCCGTCCGAGTACGCGAAGCTTAACACGGACTTCGCATTTCTTTCGCCCAAAACACGTATCTCACTCGACGTCCCTGCCCTTTTACCGTTGCCTTGTCGGCCATTTTCTTCCTCGCGCCGCCCCCCCACTCTTCCTCTCATCTATCCAAATAGCAAGTATTCTCCATCGTTTTCTCAAAGATATCCGCTAGATGGACTTACTCCTCTGCCGCCAGAAGAAGAAAAACGTTATTTATAATTTACCAAAAATAGAAAATAATATTTAGAAACTAAAATAAGTATGTTTAGAAAAATTACAATTAAAAGAATACATAAGTTAACATACAGAAATAAAGTCTTAATGATTTGATAAATGATCTACAATGTAAATTATTTAATAAGATGTAAATATAATTTTAGTTTATTAAACATTTGTTTTTTAAACACTCTAATTATTTGGAAGATATTTAGTGTAAACATGTAACTGTAACACAAATGCAAATACGATGATAACATTATCATACAATATTGATAAAGCATTTTATTAACAATACTACAAAAATATATATCCACGGAATGTTTTTAATAGACAATAACATCATTCTTTTCGTTATCTTTCATAGCTAATTACATATATTGGGGAAATCCAAATAACATTGCTTGCACTATGTCTCCTGGATGTAATTCGGGTTTTTCCATAGTACGTGCTGGTAATATTAATAGTGCATTCGCTTTTTTACAATTAAGTAATTTGCTACTTATTTGATTTCCAGTACTATAAGCATAAGGTAAATTATCTGTTTTTTCCCATTTTATAATTGCTCTAGCATATTCAGGGCGAGGATCCAAAATATAAGATGATGTCAACTGCAACGAATATATATGATAAATATTGTATAACTTAACCACTTCTAATGAATAAAAGTATTACATACTTTGGTTTCTAAAATAGTAGGTATGGAACTATCTTTACACAACAGCTTCAATACGGGTAATGCAAATAAATGCATAGTAACAGTTGCAGATACTGGATTACCCGGTAAACACAAAAAATATTTTTTTCTGCCTTCAAATAAGCATGTAGCAAAAGTTGTTGGTTTACCAGGTTTCATGTTCACGCGCCCTGCACAGAAATTTATTAGTAGTTTGTTATTAAACTTACAATCACAATTGTATAATCTTTTTTTCTCATGTACCAAAATGTATTGTTGCATTAAAGTGATGTTGAAGAATAGGTTTTAACATATCCCTATCACCCATTGATACAGAACCTGTTGTAATAAGTACATCAACTTGGCTTAAAGCATGTTGAATCTTAGATACCATGATAGCCTCCCTATACAGTTAATAGTTTAAATTTGTACAACATATAATTATGTTCTATGTATTTTAAATTATTTATATTGTAAACTTACGCATCTTGCGCAATACCCATATCTACAGGATCAAAACCGTTTTCTTTCAATACTGATAATAATGTAATTTTATTACTATCATATACACGTCCTGGTCTTAAAACTGTTCCAGGACACTGTAACTCATCTCCAGTAGATAATACACCAACATTAGGAAACTCTGTAACTGATACTTCGTTATAACCACAAGCTGAGAGAAGACCTAATTCTACGGCTTCGAGTTTTGTTCCTCCCTTCAAAATCAACTCTCCTTTCTTAATATCACATCCAATGGGTCTTAAAGTACATTAAAACACATAATTACACACTGTGTTATTTTTAAATATTGCAACATAATGAAAAAAGTACCTGATATCTTGTCCATGTTTTATTTCAGTCATAATCTCAATTTCTTTTTCCTCTTTATTATCGAAAGTTCCTTTTATAAATTTAGTATCTTCTACTTGTATAACTGCTGTTGCATCTACAATAAGAAAATAAAATAAATATAAAAGTTTGCTAAAATCAACATTTAAAGAACTGTTTTTATGCAATATTATAGTAAATATTATTTTACCATCTGGAATTGGAGCACCTGTATTCACTCTCACACATGTTCCAGATTCAAGCTTAATTTCAGTGGCCTATAAATTCATAGATTTCAAACTTCATACTTGTACTAAAGTAATATTGATAGTAATCAACACAGTAAGAATAATATTACTCACAAGATCTCCAGCTTTAATTCCACTTAATACCTTTCTCTTGCCTTTCCCATCACTTGCTAACACTGCATAGCCATCTTTAATAGATGCTCTAAATGGTGGTAAATCATATTTAGAATATACATCACTATCCAATATTCTACCATATGCTTTTTCCATGTCTACTGTTAATGTTAATTTTAATGGATCTGTGTTTTTATATATAATTTTTAAAGCTTCTTCCATAGAAATCATTGGATACGGTGACTCTCTATGGCGTTCAACCACATTTCCTAAACACAACTATCAAAATTTGTTTACTTGAACCTTGTGCATATAGAAATTAAAATTACCCTTAGTATGGAAAATTAATCTTACTGATGTCTTATCTTGACATTTGTGTGAACAAATTGCAGAACTATTTTGTACACTTTCATGTGTATCCTTTATTTTTTTCCTGTTATCTCTCAGTAAATCAACTGCATGTGGTATAGCAGGTGCAATGACACCTAAGCATTCCTTAGCAGCCTTTGGTGATCCGGGTAAATTGATAATTAATGTCTTATCTCGTATTCCACATGTAGCTCTTAACAATATGTAATAGAAAATAGTTGACAATAAAATACAATTTTTATCTGACATATAATATTTAATAGAAAATACCTAGACAACATAGCCATTGGAGTAATTTTTAAACTGGCTGTTAACATTGCTATAGCAATGCCAGGTGCTTCTTTTTGAATAATCTGTTTTGTTGCTTCAGGGGTAACATCTCTTTTAGAAAATCCAGTGCCACCAATTGTTAAAATAACATCTACTTGTTTACTATCACTCCAAGATATTAAATTTTCCTATGTGATAAATGTGAAAAAACATTGATTCCTGATAGATCTTATTAAAAATTATTATAAATGAATATGAATCTAATATTTCTAATTAGCTAAATTTAAATAAAATATCTACCTTTATTGCATACTCATCATCTGGGATAAGCTTTTTAAACCATACTTCTCCTTTAAAAATTTTTCCAATTTCAGAATTATTATTTTTAATACAATCCTCTATTTCAGGTCCACTTTTATCTTCATTTTTCTGCATAGAACAGCTGTCGCTAACTATTGAAGAATGTTATGTAATATTTTCATTAAAAATAATTAATAAATTATGTTAAGTAAAATAAAATAAATCATTTAATACACTACATTACTTAATAATATTAAAGTACAAGTAATAAGAAAATTAACAATTAATTTTTAATTACAGCATTGCAAGATAGGAGAACTTACTCGTCAATATTCCAAATCTTATAGAATTCATAATTTTATATAATTATTTTAATATTCGTACCATTAATTTTAAAGTGGATAATATAAAAATTCTGAAATAGACGTAAATTATATTTAATAATAATTTCAAACTATATAATATAATAAATATTCTTAAAATATAAATTTAAAGAAATTAGATTTAATGATAAATTAACACCGTGCATATGAACTTGTTGATATGAACTATACGTGTCTCTTTTTAAAGAGGAATCACAAGATTGTATTTTTCATTGTTACCAACTGTACAAGTTTTTTCATGTTAATAAAATTTACATTCTACATTACGTATTTTTTTATTACATTATAAATGTTTAAATAAAGAATATAAAATTTTTCAATTATTTGAGAATTATAATGGAAAAAAAAATATGTATACTATATACATTTACATTTCAAAGTACTTACCTAAAGTATTAAATAAAATATATATACGTATGTAGTATAAAATAAAATGTATGTAATTTTAAAATGTCTTTTTTGTTTAACAAAATGTTGTTATAGTATATATTGAAATTAGAAGCAACTTTGCTTCTGTTTACGTAGTAGTTACGCATGTGCAGAAGAAAGGAATTTTCTAATCCTTCTTTTGTGCAGCGCCATTCGTATAGTATATTTAGTATAGTGAGCATACAAGTCGTATAACGTGCATGTTAACGCACGCGTGGGTACCATAAGTTTCGGTGCAACTGTTTAACGCTTCATAGTTCAGTTCAGCTAAGAAGTTGGTAACTTGGTTGTGCAGTGCAATTCTGAACATAAGAGAGGGAGTTAAAAGCGGAGGAGTCAAGTGTTACGTACGAAGTCGCAGCAGCGGCAGTATAACGAGAGGTGTGTTACAATTCAAACATTCGAAAATTTAGAAGCGTGCATCAGTCCATGAAGTTTCTTCAACAATAAAATTCACTTGCAAAATATACATCGCAGGAATTCCTTTCAAGTGAGGTAACATAATTACTAGTCAGTTTACGTATCTTTGTAATTAACATATTAAAAATTGTACACTATTAATAGCAATTAAGTAAATTATTTTGGCCTACTTACGCGTAAAAATCCAAGATGGGAGGCTCGACCACACATACCCTTTGACTCAACCAATCAGCGTTCACGTTCCAACTCCTAAGGCTAATAACCTTTGACTTCCATTTTATTTATACGAAAGCAGTCTAGTGTGACTGAATGTTTTTTTTTACTGAAGAATATAAATATATTGTATTTTAGTAACGGGAAAATGTAAAGTGTTACGCTTCGTGCTTTATGCTTTATTATTTAATGTTTTAAATTAAAAATATTAATGTAACAACAACGTATATTCAGTAATTAATAATTAAAAATTAATTACATTATTCCTAAATTGAAAATATACAATTTAAAATTATTTGAAATTAAGGTTTCGTATGTTCTAATAAGTGAATTAAAAATTTATTTATATGAACGGTGGTGGATATTTGCAGATGCCATATGGAACCTCATGCAATAATAAATATATACGTAAAATCTTTCCAAAATTTTAAGTTGCCGTTTGCATTATAGTTGTACTTTTACCTGTAAATAAATTGAAGAAATTAAGGATATTGGTAACTGCGTGGATTGTTTTTCGTATTTTTACTTGTGTTACCTGTTCCAAAATTCAGAATTTTTAATTTATTGGTATACATAAGTGTGAAATGTTTCATTGTTTTCTAAGCATATAATTTTTAAATTATCAAACGTTTATTTACGTTTATTTAATAAATTTACATTGTTTTGAGTTTTAATAAGGAGACGTGGGTATATGATAAATGTTACATTTTGTAATAAAAATAAATATAAACAACGTTTAAAGCAAACAAGTTGTACAGGATAGTTCTCACTATATCCTGGTTTACTGTATCGAAAACAAAGAACTTCTAACCTGTACTTCATGTCTTCCTTCGTCTTACGATGTTCCTTTCAAACGATTTCAAACGTTTTTATATTCATATGTTATATTTACATCTACAATTATTTATATTTAAATTCAAATTATACTTAAAAAGAAGAAATATTTGTCATAGTATTGTTTCATTTTTATACTGTTGTTCCTTTTACTTTCATTTTCAGATTTGGCTTAAATATTATTATACTGTATTTAACGATAATTACCACATATTATTTTTTACTGCTGATTAAACATTTCCTAATCAAAAGCGAAAGGCATTATATTTTCTAACATGGCCAAACTTTCTGTAAGATTTCCCAACGTATGATTAATGACTAGAAACTTTGAACAGAATTAGAGAAATCTTTTGTATTTTTAATTTCAACTACATACATATGACTTACTCAATAAATTTTGTAGTTTAAGTTTATTAAGTTTACATTGCATACAATTTTAAATAAAATCATATATCTTTCTTAAATAAATTGTTAATATTATTGGAATAGTAATTTATTAAGCATTTATTAACAAGCTTATTAAAAAATATTAATAATATGACATTTCGAATGTTCATTAACGTTTAATACCCTTCACCTAGATTTTATTGCTTTTGGCTACCGGTTGCTAGCAACAGGTAAGCCGACGCACACAGTCATATGTTCACACGCGTTGCATCTCATTCAGTTTCCTTTTCAAATAATTCGAGCGTCGTTAGTAAGTACGTTGGCACGAAATAATTATATAGATGGTTCTTTACCAAATTTAAGTTCAATTCTAGCTGCATAATACATATACAGTATAAAAAAGGAACACCATTAAAGGATTTCGTTCTGAAGCTTAAACAATGAATTAAATTTTACAAATAAGTGTTTCAAGTATTGTTCACTCACTTGTTCAAGCAAAAATATTATTTGATTCGTACAATGAAAAGTTTCAATTTTGTTTCATAGATTGTACTCAATCGGTTCATTAATTGTTGTGCGATTGTTTATCTAAGTATTAGTAAATTTGTTCACTTCTGTTCTGTTAAGTACATATGACTGTATGTGCATTCTTATTTATAAATAAGTCTTGGTTAAATAAGGTCATCTAAATGTCTGTTTTATTTATTGTTGACAGAATTTGTAACATCATAATTCCTTTACGTTGAGAGACATATGTAATACGTTTCTTCAATGTATCTCTTTTTTATAATCTGTTTACAATTCTTTGACTTTAATAATATCGTCTGAATCATATAACGTCGAAATATTTGTCTTCGAAAATAATCGAAATTTTCTAAAGACTAGCACAACACGTAGCTTTAACTTCGCTTGAAATTTTTTGTTAATCTACTTCAAGTTATTCCGCGATACACTATCTTACATTCGTTTTTACAAGTAAAATGTTTTTAGTAGATGATTCATGTTTTTTACAATATTGTTGTAGATTATCTACTACAAATTGTATTTTTATCAGTAAATAATGTTTACTTTACTATGTCACGGTCGAGACACGTTTGCGTCATTGACTTTTACCCTTTGCAAGTTACGATCGTTGATTGTTATCGAAAACATTCTAATGCGCAATTCACAAAAATTTACCAGTGAAACAGAAATTTGTTTAGTATTAATAATATCGCAATGAGAACATGATCAATCAACTAACAAATTTTTCTTCGTGAAAACGAGTCGAAATATTAGTCGAATATTAACATATAAATGCACATCAAGTTAATGTTGTACTTTTGATAAAGGAAAGGCAATTGTATGATTTCGATCTTAACAAGTATTTGCAAGATAATAATATGTAGTTTACTAAATATTTTCTATAATGTAATAAGCTGTATATTAGATCACTGTTCTTTCTTGAGTTTATACAACTTGTTCAAAATAATTATTATCAAGACTTTACTTAGTTTATTACATTTTATTGTAATATTAAGTTTTTGTTACAGTATTATGTTCATTTTGCGAAAAAAGAAGAAAGACGATTTTACGATTTTACAATTATGAAACAAATTATAATAATCCAATAGTGTGATTTCTTTTTAAGAACATTTTTTTTATTTGATTCTAATTTTCGTTTTATCTGATACGAGGCATCAACAAATATTTGTTACGATTATTTCTGTTTTGATTATTGTTTGTAATTGAATAAGTTTATTTTTTATAAATAGGTCATTGAACCGATAACAAAATAAAGAGGATCAGAGGCGTGGTTGTTACGTATTAATATATATACGAGACCTAATATCTTATCGCATGTACTACGTAGCAGATATCATTTGATTTTGATTAAACAAACGTTACGTTTCTATTATCAGTATACGACATAGATGGGTTAAATCGTAATAAACAGTAACTCATGATAATAGGTGTCAAATTTAGTTCCCTAAACTTGCTTTTTGTAAATAAGATAAAAAATGTAATCACTACGAACTGTTTACTCTGAAGATATTGGCAGAATCATATAATTGTTCTTGATGTTTAGGGTATTGGTTAAAATTTAATGTTAATTTGACCATAATTTAATTATTAATTGTTTTATAACTATATATTTTATTATCATTATAAACAGTATGATATGGTTAATTTACAGATACTTTCACGAACAAAAATATTTAGAGGTATTATTTTTTTCATAATACTAGTTATTTGTTTTTTACAGTTATATTAAATAATATTTCAAACAAATGCATATCATTTATCTGGTATTTTAATGAATTATCTATGAAAACTGATAGCAGGGCAGACATCTCTTGTATCAAGTGGGCAGACTTAGATATCCATGACATAATAACAAACATATTTGTTTTCGTTCTATTTTCCGTTTAGGACCTACAGATCATAAGAAGATGAAATATACATCTATAGAGCATACTATAAGGCTGTATAATATTACATTTTCAGGATCGTTTTGTTTTTTAAGTACACAATAATCACAAATAAATACAATTACTTATAAAAATTTTCAAACCTGCAAAGAAACTTGTTTTATCAAATATATATCCTATGTTATAACGAGAATTTCCTTATTAACTCTTCGTTTATCATGTCATTATTTTGCCATACAGTTAGAAAATGTCCAATAATTAATTAACGAAAATAAATTCAAAATGAAGAAGGATATAAATTCGTAAAATTATTATTAAATTACATAAAAAGCGAAATCTGTACGTGAAATAGTGAAAATCAAAAGAAAGAAACATTCCACTGTCTAGTACATAATAAAAAAGTTCAAAGCGGGTAATAACGAAAACAAATCACGTGAAGGTCGTTCTATACTCTTAACTAATACGGATATGACCTAATATAAGATCTGTGCTGCAAATAATACGTCAGAATCCGAAAATAAATGCTCCAAATATCATCTTCCAAGTAGAAAACAATTTAGGAGAGATAGGAAATCCTGGAAATATTTTGAAAACATCTTATTAATCGTACAAAGAGAATTAAACTTATAAAAAACCATGAAGAATATTGATTGTTAAAATTTTGAGAAAGAGTCTTATGCTAGGGTAAAAATTATTTGAAGAATGATCTGACAAAGTAGCAGTTGGAAAACAAAATAGAAACTTTTAACAACATCAAAATTTCAATTGTATACCTTGCGTAATTTGAAAATCACTACTATATTATGCTTCTAATCAACTTTTCTTCGTAAAATCTCTAAAACGTAGCAAATTCAGCATGTAAAATGTATCTTATACTATTACGTAATGAATAAAAATTGTAATCTATATTGAAATGAATTCATAATCTATATTCAAGTGACTGAAAATTAGAAAGGTTAATCAACATCACGAATAGCGAAAAGCGGATCGTCGACTTACCGGTATTATTTTAATTTTTGACGATACCAGTTGAACAACATCTAAAACCGTAATGTATATTTAAAAAACTATAATTCTAGTATAAAACTTTAATTTTATTAAAAATTCTTTTTTAATGAAAAGAAGTTAGATAGTTAAATTAGTGTTTAGCATATCAGAGTTGAAGGTATTTCTACTTTAGCAAGTCAATTTGCTAAGTCTTATCAGTGAAATAAGAATATTATTAGAATTGCGAAAAACGACATATTCATGGAAATTAATTAAAAGCAAACTACATTTCAGGAAAAGCAAACTAAAAATATTGAAAAGTATTCTATAGGAAAATATACTATTGGTTCTATATTTCTGAAATTCATATATTCTTTTGTTAGGTTAGCACTAAGAAACATTTAATGTCGCTAACAATAAGCTCGTTTTAAATAGAACGATATGTTATTTCAATACGCATAATTGAGGTGCACAATCGGTCGAGTTCAATGACCAATAGTCTCTTCAAGTCAGTTAACTACGCCGATAGAAAACAATGAATTGTAGGTGTCATAAACATTCCAAAAGGTTTTTAATATCTCATTGTACGGTACTAACAAAAATATTTAATAAAAATGGAACAAATGGTAGCATGGTATGCACATTAATATTTGTTAAACTGTTATATAAACGAAAACAAGAATATTGTGGTAGTAATTGCACTTTTCTTATATCTTAGAATACTGGAAATAATTTGACGAGTCACAATGCATTTGGATATGTATAAGAATAGTTATCAATATATATATATATATATATATATATATTATATTAAATATATTAATATTAATATTAATAATTATATAATAATTATAAATTAAACAGTTTATGTAATCGTTAGTCGTTTTTTTGAAATGACCGTACATAAACATACATCGTCAATTTAAATAGAACAAATCCACGAATTTTTACATACTGCGTTTACGAGACTCATCGTTGATTAGCAATTTTTTTTATTTAAATACAGAATATCTGTCAGGTAATACTTTACATTTAACAATATCCGCAGTTCATTGCAAATGAAATAATTTTTATTTGATTATTATTTCCTCGATAAAATAATCATTAGGTATTTAATTACACATTGATAAATTACTTACAGATTCGAATCCGTTAAACTCATTTATTTCATCCTATAACTTCATTTTAACATTATCATTGTATATATATATATAATATTATCATTGACGCGACCTTTATTTTATTTCAATTCAAAAATATCGTGACGCAAATAGTTGTCAGACAGAACTGCTTCCTCTCGTCGCGATTTATTATTTTTCTTATAAATAACTACCACAGCTTGGTTATTAAGACTGAAGTTGGTTTTACTTGGAAAAGACCATACTATATAATTTCCTTCACGTAGGTATACAAGGTGATATTTCCGAAATCGCAGTACAATCCAAAGGGAAGTGAATCTGCAAGAACGAACAAGTCGAAAACGTAGAATAAAATTGTCTTATATGACATTCGGAAAGTTCGTTTTAACACATATGTTTGTGTATACATATATTATGTTGTAATAGGAGAAATGAAGGTCACAGTATGAGGAAATCAACCCATTAGTTGATTATTTTGATTTTTTGTCTTTATGTTTGACGATAAGGAAAACGTGTCATGCAGTATGCAGTATATATGTATATGTATACTATAGGAGGAAGATATAATTAAACGTATTTTGTTCATGTGTATGAAAACTAGTGAATTTCGCAATGACTTGATATTTCGTTAAGAATACCTTATATTCATTTCTTCAAAAATAATTTGTACTGTCAGAATTATGTACATTGTTACAGACTAAAATTTAAACTTTAAATACAAAAGTTCATTCATGAACGAACTCTTGTTGAAAACTCATTTGTGTTTTAATTACTTGATAAGAAATTGTATAACTAGTACCGGAACAAAGAGGGGTAAAGACGTACAAAATACTGTAAAAGGAAATACTGAAAAATGTGTGCAACTTTCATAAATTACAATTACATTTTAGTTACAAAAATTGATGACATTCAAATAATACATATTAACAAAGCTACATTTTTATTTAATACTTTATAAAAATATATTATTCGCAAAGTAGGACAATCGTCTCAATTTCGAGAATTGTGCAGAAATCGTTGGACAAATAGAAATTTAAAAAAACATGTTTCGATGACACTACAAGTCGAGCATGTTAATGACTGGGATATTCAAATAAACTTCCTTTCCGTATTTAAATAGCCAGGTATTCCTGTCTAACAGTATTCATTGCATTGTACAAAAACAAACATTACATTTATCCATTCATGAGGTGCCAAAACAGAATGGTCGAGGTTTGTCTTTCGATTGAAATTTATTCGAACCTAAGGTGTTTATGCATTCGAACGGGAAACCCGTACTTCCCGATAACCTTTTGATCCAAGAAAAGATTTCCTCGTTAAAGAATGTCTCATTCCGCTCATTACATGTTGTGTATCCATAGTAATGTGATAAGTAAATGAGAAAAAAGGAAAGCAGCATTAGCGTACCTCGTAACGAGAGCATACTGCGTTACTACAAACGGTGAGAACGAAATAGTAGAGCAGGGGGAAGTAGGCTAGTTGACCTTACTTAAGAAGCCACAATTGCAGCGCGCACGCATGGATACGTGAATACTTTTTAAGCCGTTACGATACATTACAAGTATCAGTTTCTGTTAACTATTACACGGTTTCGCCATTTTCAGTGTGTCAATTTTTTCTTGCGAATTTTCCCAGGATTATTCTTTACAGTAAATGCATATGCTATATGCCACCATTCGCAGCATGAGAGTTTCCTTTTTATTTGTGTCTATTTCCATTGTTGTTGGATAATTAAAAGATAAGTGGGTAATGTTTGCAGAAAAAATATTTCATATACTATTTGAAATATTGGATACTAAGCAGTGGATACGTATACAATACGTAAGAACTTATTTATTTTTATAAATTTAAAACAATATGTTAAGAAATCTTTGGAAATAAATCAAATTTTGTAATCTTTCTTCTAAAAAGTTTACTTATTCATTGACATTTTTAAATAATGTCATTATTTGTATCATGTTGAGGCCTTTTCATTCGTATTTATATTTGTTGGCAGTAAGCTTATTAAAAGTACATGAATGTTTGATTATAGTTTTGCTACGAAATAATTTTACTATATAAAGCATCGAAAGTCGATTGAAAATGTTTTATTAATAAAAACTAGTGAGTGACTAAGTCGACAACGCGGACAATTTATTCGAAATTCATCACCGACGAGGATGACGTTGCGTAAATCCGTTTAATGTCCATACAAGTCGCGGTATTTATGAACGCGTATGTTTTTGTATGCGTAGGTTGTAATTCAAGATCCTTGTTCTTATTGTTCTTTAATCTTCCGTGTCGCGATTGTGGTCATAGGAATTATTCAATAGTAGTACTTTATCGGGAGAAAAAGGGATTTTGTCTGTGTCGTTGGAAACGCATATTTACTCTGAACGGTAAATGTTTATAACAGTGAAAGAGCGTTTTTATTCGACTCAAGTGAAATGATGTTTGTTGCTTACTAAATTTCACTTCCTAAACTCTCTGATCATCACATTTTGCATAATCATATGTAAACAATTTATTTCAATCAAGTAAAGTTTAGTTTTGCAAAGCGAGGAAGGTTCTGAGATTAAATTCAGTTGGGAACCGCTGCGCTAAAGTAAAAGTACAACAGACCAGAACTCGTTTTAGGTCTGCAACATTCAAGCAAGGCTGACGCAGCGCCTGCATGTTACGCCAAAAGAAGACTATTGCAGAATCTATTGGAAAGTATTGCAAGCTTTTAGTTAATGTAACTTGCGTGTGTAACGAGGTGGGAATTTTATCTTTAAAATTTAATTTCGTATCAAACCATTTTGAATGATCTATGATAGAATTTTGAAATCGATTTGTTGAGCTTACACCACCTGACAGTTGAGCAGTTTGAGCATGTGAAAAAAATTTGATTTTATTCGAGAGTGTAAATACGATGATACAAACTGGTTCCTCGGCGATGTTATTCGTAATCAAGAAGATTGGATCTTTTTTAATGACGATTCATAATTTCGATTTCATGGTCAACATGTTCAAGGATATAAATACATAATTTTCAACGTTTCTAGAGAAGTGTCTCAATTATAATTTTATTCTTCATTTGACTATAATTTATTATTATATTTTTACATTTTGCATGTATACTGGCTGTATAAATATTTTAGTTAATGTTTATTAGAAAAGCCTAGCTGCAGTGGCAAAAAATTAGAAATATAGGATTCCATATAAAACAAAACTATAATCGAATAATATAACTATCTCCTTGATATTTTCCTATCTATCAATGATTCGTAAATGAAGTGTATAATTGCTCAGTGACGTGTAAACATGTAATTTGTATCATCTGGCAAGCTAATAAGAAAAACTGAAACATAGTCTTATCGCGGAGTATTGTACTCAGAATAGAATTGTTCGCATATGATGCATACATACGTCATTCATTAATGCCATTTTATTCACATAAGTGTGCTAATGGCAATCGTAGTGCGTTGCATTCCTATATTCTCTACGAGTTTATGATCACAATTTCTTTGCAAATAATGTATCAACTTTATTTTTAATACATCAATACTACCATCAAAAATTGTAAAATTATAAATTCGGTAATAATACTATCGAAAGATTTTAAAACTTTTCGTTCAAATGAAACAAAAGAGGTATGTTAAGACGTTCGAGTTACATCGCATCATAAATAGAAGTTGCAACTGCATAACAGAGAAACTTATTTGTGAAGTATTTCTGTAGCACACAGTTTAGTTAGCAAGACAACTTACAATTAACAATAATGACATACATTGAGTAATATTATCTATACACGTTCCATTGTATAATAAAACTATATTTTATGCTGTTGTCTATGAAAACTTTCAATGAAAATAGTTAACAATATTAATAATCAATCTTATGCAAAGCAATAATCTGAAGCAAGGACTACGGAAACTTTAATTCAGTTTAATGAATCTTTCAATTAATGGAATTTATTAAAGGAACAATTAAAGAATCTTTCAATTAGTAGTGCGAAATCTATTTGTATTTTGGTTCTTATACTGGTTCTTATATGGTTTCTGATAAAATGCATTTCCTAAACTTTCATAGTCTAATGATTGCACAGAAGTTAGATAGTGCGTTAGAACGTGAGTGTATATAATTCATAGATACACTTAGACACGCGGAAAGATAGAGTAATTGTTTGCGAAAATGATTACCGTTCGTCCAGCCAGACGAATACCGTCCAAAGTCCAAGGTTATACGAGAGAAGCGCGCAAGCGGTAATTCAGTCTTGTCCACGAGTGAGAAGACCCCTTACGCGGTTTTATCCCCCTTCGCGCATCCTATTATATTTTCACTATGCTTATATTACGTGTACTTACTGGTACATGCCTGGTGCAGCATGAGTAACATTCACGTTAACAGAAAAGCAGATTTAGACGAGACCGCTCTAATTGTTATTCTATGAAAATATGGGTGTTATTCACTATTTACATGATAACTTTACTTAACTAAGCAAAGCAAAAAACCGTGTAGTGGCATATATTTTTTATTATGATACGAATACTTAGTTTTTTAATGAATGTAATAAAAAACTTGTAATGACTCGTTAACTAGAAAATGTGTTAATTAATTTGATTTTATTAATTTCAGAGTTGTAATTGATAATCAATAAAATGGCGGAAGCTCATGCAGCTGTAGCATTTAGTTTCTCTATTACTCATGAAGGATGGGATGTAAATTTTGATAAAGAAGTTCTACATTTAGTATGGCAATCGGGTGTTCGTTCTTGGAAAAAAAGACTGTTCAAATTTCTTGTAAGTTTATAGTCTTCAACCCTCCAGCCGCGGGTAACTTCAGAAACGCAGACGAAAGTTTGTACTGATTTATTACAAAAAAAATTATAATAGAATATGAAAAAGCATAATAAAAATAATTGAAGATAAAGAAAACATGTTTATCATTAGATCTGTTTTTAAGTGTGATACAGTTCAAAATATGGATCCGTAGGTAAATTAGCACTAGAATTTTTTAAAAATTCAAGCGACATGGATTCCGCGTTGCCTGCGGTTAGAGGGTTAATTAATTTTATGTAATTTTCCTATGATGTAATAATTCAACTGTACTGGTTTTTAGAACAACTTGAAGAGTGGTGTATATCCTGCATCCTTGCAAAGCTTATGGTTTACTGTAATTTTGGTAACTACAATACATTTCTTGGGTTACAGGGTACCTTATGACCTTGTTGGGAAAACTGTACCCTATCTTTCAGGGTATGTTAAGAAAATTGTCATTTAAATATGTCTTATACATATATAATCTTAATTATGCATATAACTATTACATATTTTTGATATCTTATATTATAGGTCTTCAATACTGACACATTTGGCAGGATCATTTGCTGTTGGACTTCTTTTATGGTTGGTAATGATATATGTGATGAGGTACACTTTAAAATTATTACTTATGTACAAAGGATGGATGTACGAATCAAGAGAAAAAGGAACAAAACTTTCAAATTTCACTAGAGCATGGACCTCATTAGTCAAATTATTCATTTCATGGCACAAGCCAATGTTGTATAGTTTTCAAGGATCTCTACCGCGACTACCATTACCATCAGTAGAAGATACTATGAAACGGGTTAGAATAAAAAATTCATTTATAGTTGCATAGTAATTGTAGCCATTTACTTAATTCTGTTATTAATTATTATATATTGCTTTTTTTTATTTGTTTTGCTATTTTATCATGTAATTTCTCATTTAGGCTATAAATTAATTAAAGACATTTTTACACAGTATCTTCGAAGCGTGCGACCTTTATTGGATGATGAAAATTATGCTCGAATGGAGACATTGGCTAAAGAATTTCAAAAAGGCATTGGCGTGAAACTTCAACGTTATCTAATTCTGAAGTCCTGGTGGGCTACTAATTACGTTTCTGATTGGTGGGAAGAATATGTTTATCTACGAGGACGATCTCCCATTATGGTGAATTCAAACTTCTATGGCATTGATGCTATTCTTATGCATCCTACTAGTGTACAAGCTGCTCGTGCTGCAGGCGTTATTTATTCATGTTTACAATACAGACGTCTTATTGAACGGCAAGAATTGGAACCGGTTTGTACATAAATTTTTTCAAACGTAATTACATTAGAACAAACGAAACTAGTTTCGTCAATTACTACATATTAATGTAATGCGATGAAATATATAGGTATGAAATAATTTTATTTTCATCTTTAGATATTAATTCAAGGTTTAGTGCCTTTATGTTCATGGCAGTATGAAAGATTATTTAATACTACGCGACTACCGGGACGTGAAACAGACAAACTTGTTCATTACCAGGATTCAAAGCACATTGTAGTATATCATAAGGGCAGATACTTCAAAGTTCCTATTTATCATAAAAATCGAATTCTTCAAGCTTGTGAAATCGAAATGTAAGTTAAACATAATTACATATATCTTTGTACAGAATTATTCTAACACAATAACTAAATTTTAGCCTGGTATATTTACTTCGGATAGAGAAAAGTTTTATAAATGCATATGTTTCACAGATTTTGTCATAGATACTAAATATATAGGGGAAGAGACATTATGACAAAACTTGAAGTATGGGGGAAAATGTTTTAAAGTCAGTGATGACAGTTAAACAGTGCTCTAAAATTCTCTCACTCAAAAAAAACATAGTAATTATAAAGAAAGGATTCCCTTACCTATGACAAGGTCATCACATTCTTTTTAAGAGCTCATGTATCTTTTATGATTTTAATTAGCATGCATGTTCAGAGCTTATAATGAGCAAAGTTCAATGACTATAATCATTTAAGCTTACTTTCAGGGATAATACATTGCGCACTTCATTATATAATAATAAGTAAAAGCAACCTAATCAGAATGAATGCAAGGCAAAGAGTGGAATACTAACTTTTTAAGATATGCAATACATTAACCCACATCTTCAAAATATTTTCTATTTCACAAGAGATGGTTCCAAATTGGATGAATACTTTTTGAATAATTTACTTAAACAAACCTTGGAATATGAAGTGATAAATGTTCAGTAGTTTTTATACAAGATTATTATAAATGTATAAACTTCAAAGTTATCAAGTCAACTTTTCAAAATGTCCTTGATTATTCTATTCTTTTCTATTCCATCATATTCATTTGTTTTACAATTCATTCTGAAATGATTAAAGCTATCTATGTATTTATTAATTAAACAAACTACCTAAACTTTAATACCCATAAAATAATTGTAGTCATTGAACAAATTTGTATGTAAACTTTTGTTATTCTTATGAAACACTTCTCGACTTTGATAAATTTTTTATTTCTTTTTATATATAAAATATTTTACTACGTGTAATAGATATTTTAATGGGTGATTCTACAAACTAAAATTAGATAAAAATCAAAATCAATAAAATCATGGTTTTGCTTTTATCTTAAATAAATTATCTTGTAGAATCATTTTCTAAAATATTTACTACACGAAATTAAACAATCTGTTTATCTTGCAAAATTTAGTGTTTAAAGTATATTAATTTAGTTTATTATTTTTTGTTATTACCAACGTTTTATAAATGTTTAATTATTTATTACTCGCTGTAAATCTTACAAATAATGTATATTGCAGTCAGATGCAGCAAATTTTAGATGATCAGTCTGAACCATTAGTAGGCGAAGAAAAATTGGCTGCATTAACTGCTGGTGAAAGAACAACTTGGGCGCAAGCTAGAGAAGAATATTTTGGGAAAGGAGTAAATAAAATGTCCTTAGATCTCATCGAGAAAGCAGCATTTGTAGTAGTTTTGGATGATGTACCATATATATATGATCCAGTAAGTGTTGCTAAAAAAAAATATAAGAAGTTTTATCTCTAAATTATTAGTATATATTTAGAATGATTTATATATTGTTAGGCAAATCCAGACAAATTGGATCAATATGGACGGATTCTACTACACGGTAAAGGATATGATAGATGGTTCGATAAGTCTTTTACTTTATGCATCGGTACGAATGGCAGAGTAAGTAATATTATTAATTATGAATTAATTTAATATAATATGTAAAATATAATTCTTAAATACTACATTTTTTTTACAGACTGGTTTCAATGCTGAACATTCTTGGTGAGTTTTTCTTTTAAAAATATAGATTCATAAATTACAGTCAGATAATATAAAATATTGATGTATAAGGCAAGAAGATGGTTGGAAAATAATTGTTGCTTTACGAATTTATAAGAAACAATTTCATTTTATTATCATAGAACAGTAATTTTTAACTATAATATGCGTATTAGCAAGAAAAAAGAAATACTATAAATTCATAGTAAATTACATTTAAATCGGTATATAATGAGAAGTAATGAGTAGGGCAGATGCAGCAGTGATGTCACATTTGTGGGAGTACGTCATGTCTCAGGATCTCAACAAACAGTAAGAATCCAAATCTACAGTTTCTGACGTTCTGTTTACTGAATCTTTTGCTTCTCTTGCCTTCTTTACTCTTTCTAAGAAAGTCCACTGCAACATATTAACTATAAATTAAAAGTAAACTACGATCTTCAAAGAGCATTTAATCTCGTTTTTACATAAATGAATGAAGATAAGAATGTTTCAATTTTAAACATATTTCTATAATACCTTGTGTATATACAAGGTGAGTACGTATATAACTGGAACCATTTTAGTTACTGAATAAGTAACAATTTTAATGAAAAAGTAATATTTTAAATAAAAATTTAATTGTTTATATTAAAAAATTATTGGTTTAATGGTTTAAATTCATTTTATTTTATTTTATTAATAATAGGTTAATACTCTATTATGGGAAAATTCCGAAATTAATTAAATTATGCGACAAAAAATATATGATCTCACTAAAAAAACACTTGATCTTCACATGTTCTTTACGCGTTCTCCTACTAAAAAATAAATTCTATTAAACTATGTTCCCCTTAAAACCATTAAATTTTTATCTAAAATATTGTTCACTACAATTATTATATTTCAGTAATTGAAGTGCTTCTAATAACGTGCCCTGTCCTGTATACAAGTTTTTTCGCCAGTACATTGAATTACTAATAGCATAATATGCTTCATAATGTATTTTTTAAAGCAATTTAAAATATTTAAAAAATACATTATATAGTTTTTAATGTATTTTAAGAAATACTTTATATCTTTGAAGATTTAATTGGTATCTGCCATCTCTTTGTTTTATTTACATGTCTTATTATTGGTGACTTTATTAATTTATTGTATTTACATTACTTCTTTTATATGTAGATGGCTAAATAATTTTATTTACACTATACTTGTTAGGGCTGATGCACCTATAATGGGAGCTCTATGGGAATATGTAATCGGTAATGAGGTGAACATGGGGTAATTTTTTCTTATATTTCTTATCTTTTTATGTCATAAGCTTTTCATTTATTATAATTATTCCCTTTGTACTAACTCCTCCGTTATAACATGTTTTGCTTCTCTAACATAACTTATGTAAATCATACCATGTGTTAATTATATTTGAGTGTATATGTACACATTTATTTACATTCACTTTAACTGTAATATATAAATAAAATTGAAATATGCATAAAACTTTTAGTGATGAATATTACTAATAAATATAATAATGTTTATTTGGAATTATATTTAATAGTTTCCATATTTTTATGATTTCTACTGATATATATTGTATATCATTATTTCCAATTATTTAGTCATAGTCTTCTTATATTGTTATAAAACCATTGAATTGTACTTATACATTTATGAACTGTAATTATACATTTTCCTCTCATTCATTTGCATCTTTTTTGCCACATAAACTCCGTTTTATCGTTTTCTTCACACTTTTTAAGAAGATTTAAACATTTTCTCAAGAACCCTTTCCATAATTTGTGTTTATGTGTTTCATTTATGATTGAGATCATAATTATGCAAACTTTGTAAATATTTTATTAATAATAAACAAATATACATGCATATGTGTACATGTATACATTTTGTAAAATTGCCATATTTCTTCATTGTACAGAGTTCTTTCAAATATATTATAGATATACAGAAGATGGGCATAACAAAGGTAAACCAGAATTTATACCTCCATCGCCGACGCGACTTCAGTGGGACTTAACTCCAAACTGCATAAATGTTATCGAAGAGTCATGTCAGGTAATGTCTAATATATTAAGAATATTTTATCAATACATTAAAAGAGATTGTAAATTTATAATTATTGCTTCAAATTCAAAATATTTCAAGATTTATATAAAAGATATAATAGATTTTTGTCAGAACGTAATAACCATATAATACGGTAATTATTTACAAATCTACAAAAATTTTTTATTTATCAGGTTGCCCAAAATTTATTAAGTGATGTTGAGCTACGTATTTATGTGCATGATGCATATGGCAAAGGATTTATGAAAGTTAACTCAATGTCACCTGATGCATACATACAAATGGCACTTCAATTGGCATATTTCCGTGATTCTAATAAATTTAATTTAACTTATGAAGCTTCCATGACTAGATTATTCCGTGAAGGAAGAACGGAAACCGTGAGGCCATGTACAATTGAATCTACTGAATGGGTGAAAACAATGCACGATGAAGATGCAACAGTAAGTAATTTAAATAAAATACAATATTTCCCATTAAAAAGCATGAGACTTATTAATGGAAATATATTTCTTTCAAATATAACTTATTCAATTTTTAATATGTCTTATTAATAATATTCAACAAATTTTTATAAAGTTCATATTAAATTTAGAAATATTTTTTTCTTACAGGTAGAACAAAAGTACAAATTATTGATGGCTGCAGCAAAGCAACATCAAAAAGGTTATCAAGATGCTATGTCTGGTAAAGGAATAGATAGACATCTATTTTGTTTATATGTAGTATCGAAATATTTAGAAGTGGATTCACCTTTCTTGAAGGTACTATTCTCTAATAATAATATACTTCTAAGAATTCATTAAGAAAATGTTTCTAAGAATTTTATCTTGTAGGAGGTTTTAAGTGAACCATGGAAATTATCCACTTCGCAGACACCACATGGTCAAACGTCACTAATAGATTTGAAGAAGAATCCAAATTGTATTTCTGCAGGCGGTGGTTTTGGTCCTGTGGCTGATGATGGTTATGGTGTATCCTACATCATTGCTGGAGAAAATCTTATATTCTTTCATATCTCTTGCAAACTTAGCTCCCCACAAACTGTAAGGATTTGTAGTTCGCTGTTTGAATGCGATTATTTTCATAATTTTATTACTAATTAAGATTTTAATATAATTACATTTTTGTTTAGAATGCTGCACGGTTTGCAAAACAAATAGAAAGAGCACTAGCTGATATAAAGAACTTATTCATTGAAAGACAGAAGTTGCAACAAGCTAAAAAGAATGGATCTGTGTAATTACTGTACAAGAAGGAACAGAACAAACATTATCAAAAACTAATGACATTAGATACTTTACCTGAAAGTAAACAATAGTCTATTCTATTTATATAATTACAGAAATCATATCATTTAAATATTGGCCTTTGAAAAGTTTCAAACTGGACACTACGATGAGCAAACTAAAAAATCTGCTACAATTTTTTATCAGACAAGCAATTTTTCAACATAAATTTATTTGCAGTATTTATGTAATTTTATAAAGTAAACAAGTTTATCTCATATCTTTTGATATTGTAAACTTTATGAATATACACATCTTAGTTATTCTGATTTTCAAATAAGTCAGTTATAACGCTAAAAAATGTTTGACAATTAGAGAAATTGGTAACAAAATAGCACCTAAATTTGGATACTCTAGCTCTGAGGTATTTTATTCAATAATTAGTTTATTCTACTGTTAAAAAGTTATTAGGAATCAAATTTTTCATCATTCTTTAATCATATCATATTTTAAAACAATCAACACCAATATATTTCTAAAACTTAGAACATAAGCAGTAAAATGTTTTATGTTACAGAAAAGAATTATAACTTCAGTATGGTATCAAGTGCATATTTATCATTCATCTTTTTTATTCATTAGAACGTGAAATCATTTAACAATCAATACTTGAGTAAAGTATTCAACATCTTGTTATAAAATCTAATATTTTAGATAATACTACTTTAATAACATTAAACACTATACTTTCAAAATGATTGGTAATCATATATTATGATTGAAAATCAAATATAATACTTTGCACAAGGTAGTATTATGAAATACTATAAAAATATGAAATGAACCTTGTCTGAATCTCAGAAAAGTCAATTATCAATGAATGTTTTTATTCAAATTCATGGGAAGTTTTGTATAAGTTATTAATGAGTTTACAAATTTTGTATGTTAATGACGCGTCATTTTATAATGCAACGTGATTATGTTAGTAATTAGTATAAAATTATGTCCAATAATATGCCATAACTCAATATCTGCAACCTATCAATGCAAAGTTTTAATGTTATAGTTAGTTTTATACGTGTAATGTATTACTTCTTTATATTACTTCTTTATTAAAATTATATTTCCAGGTACTGGTGCTTTCACACTTTTATTAATGATATTTTACAATTTTAAGACTTATATATTTATCTATTCGACAATAAGAAAAAGAAACAGTGAGATAAATATATATTATATGACTATATAAAAATGGTAAACAATTTGAACAATTTGATATATTTTTTTTAATGAAACAAGTAGTTTGTGTGTTTAATAAAAGTTACGATAACCTTTCGGATCTGCAAAATTAGGAATTTCCAAGTTTTTTAATTGTTTATGCATTGTACCTACAATTTGTAATAATAAACATTTTAATAAAGTAAGAAAATGTACTTTGATTACTTTAATAAACCATAAAATTATAAAGCGAACGGGCAAACACGAGTGAATATTGCTCTTTGATTTAGACATTGAGTCACGAAGTTGACCGCCAAGAACTTGGGACCATAATTTGCGCATGTAGCACAGGTAACTGGAATGAGGGGCAAAATAGGCAAATTATTGATTATAAGGTATGAGGATAACTTTAGCATAATGTACAAGTTTTCGCAACCGAATGTCCTAGCACGATCCTCGATAGGAACTACTCTATCGACGACAATGCTATTAACATTGTTAGTAAATCTTGTATTATCGGTAACATCGAGTGCGACATCAAAATGGTACGGGATCCCGAGACGAAAATTCTCATAAGTTACAATGTCTTGTACGTATCTTAAGTTTGTGCATCAAACGTCTGTTTTTCTTACACAATCGGTATTTCAGATCACCGAAACCGACGTCCCATAAGGGGTCCAGTCTATAGTCTTTCTTGTCAGTGATGATACTGTTTGATCAGTCTTATTCTCCTTATCAATCGGAAACTGGCTTGCCTTGTCAGTTGACTGTTACAGTTCAGCGCACAAAGGTCTTACATTTGATATAAATATTATCTGAAAAAGTAATTATTTCCACACAGATATATTTAATTACAAGTAACTGGGTCAACAATTGAAGTACAAAGAAATGTAAGTAATTGTTATTTAAAATTACACAATGTATCGACTGTGGATTACATTCAATGTTTGCCGATGCAATTCAGAAAAGTCATTTACAGTATATAAAAATAAATATAGTATTATCTTGAATAAACGTTCATGTTGAAACAATGACTGCTTCCACTTTTCATGATCGCGCGTACAATGACTCCTTTGCTTATTTAAATTACGGTAGACCTTGAACGCTAAAAATATGGGATAAATTTATTTTGGCACCAACTATTGAATGCAATAATTTACGCATGAATATTATTCTTAAGTATAATGTTATATATTTAGTGAAACAAATATAAAAATTATTTATGTCTTAACGATATCGGTAAGGAAGTAATTAAACAAATATTTAAAGTTGACAACATTTTTATATTTTCAACTGATGGTAATTTTCATACATTATTACAATTTGAATAGGAGTATCAACTACATACATACATATTATATCGAATAATGATTTTTACTTAATAGTAAATAAATTATGAATTTAAATTAATCTTGGTGAAATGTGAATTTGATAAGAATTAGAAAGTGTTAAATTGACTAAAAATTATATACATATAAGTATGTACTGTCTACAGCTGATATCTTTTCACATCTCTATCGAACTAAAGGGGCAAGTGCGGCAAAGGGACATGAACTCTTCAAGCACAGTTTGACAAAGCCGGAGAATGAGTATAATAAGAAGAAGTGAGACAGACACAGTTCTCCGAGCATTGACAGTCAAGGTGTGAGACTTCAAAGCAATGTCGCACACATCAAATATAAACTTTATTATTAAATTACTTAAATTACTTTCTCAAACGTAGTGCCAGTAACTTGTTGAGATTGTTATGATTAAAACACGTCCAAACACGATGTAAATCAAACTAGTTTTATCAATTTTAAGGAAATAAACCTTTAATTTTGTTAATTATATTAAGTCGGAAAAACTAGTAGCGGCATCGCTTTGAAGTCTCGCGCCTTGACTCTCGATGCTTGGAGAACTGTGTCTGTCTCACTTCTCCTCATTATACTCATTCTCCGGCTTTGTCCGGCTCTTGCCGCACTTGCCCCTTCAGTTTGAAGGAGACGTGAAAAGATATCGTCTGCGTACAGTACCTATGTACCTACACTTGTTTTCTAATTCAACTGTAAATATTGAACCAATAGAATTAAAAACTACTGAATATACAATTAATGTATTAATAAAATTTGTAAATCAATTAAATTTTTTACATATGCAGGAAAATGTTACCACCAACATACGTGGAAGGTTTTCATGATTTAGAGGCTGTAAAAGCAATGGAGTATCGGCCTCTCGGTAAAACTGGATTATTAGTCAGTAAACTAGCTATGGGTGGTGCACTATTTAGTAACATTTATGGGTTAGTAATAATGATTCAGTAGAGAATAAACATGCAACAATATTCAACTTATATCTAATAGTCGTTGAAACGAAATAAAATAAAATATATTATGCAGAGGTTCAGGATCAAGATCTCTTTCATTTAAATGCATTCCTCTTCAATTAAAATGACTATCGAATTAATAACATAATTAAATTATATATTTCCTTCTTTAGGAATTTTATTTATTCATATTATCTAATATTTAAAGTACATTTATTTTAATTAACGTATAATATGTACTATTACGGAACGCGAACTATAAAAACTCTATGTAATGCGTTTTTTGTAAACTTTCACGTTGCAAAATTTTTTAATTATTATCTTTAAACGATACATATTTTTATTTATCAATAGCACGTTCGATGAGGAAGAAGCTATTGAGATGATACGCCAAGGAATAAAACGGGGTATTAATTATATTGATACCGCACCGTGGTATGGACAATACCATTCTGAAACTGTAATTGGAAAAGTAATGCACCACTTTTCAATTAAATAACAAAATGCCATAAGAATAATTTCTGTTTTTTTTTATCGGATAAACTGATTAAATATTATTAACCTTTTTCATTTTTTCGTGAGCGGTAGGCTCTGAAAGGCATACCACGTGAAGCATATTACATCGCAACAAAAGTTGGAAAATATGAATTAGATTACAAAAACATGTTTGATTTTTCAAAAGAAAAAACCAGAAAAAGTTTCCAGAAGAGCTTAAGACTTTTAGGTTTAGATTATGTCGACATTATACAAGTACGTACAATTTTTCGTTAGTTATTTTTTATTAGTTATTTATAAAATATTTTTTTTATTGCGTGTTATAGATTCACGATAT
The DNA here is from genome assembly GCF_051020985.1 of Nomia melanderi. Taxonomy (NCBI): domain Eukaryota; kingdom Metazoa; phylum Arthropoda; class Insecta; order Hymenoptera; family Halictidae; genus Nomia; species Nomia melanderi. Next base: position 8,945,600 of record NC_135004.1, on the reverse strand, counting down.
TGAATTCGCTCCAAGTTTAGATATAATAATCACCCAAACATTACCGGAAGTATCGACTCAAGTTGCAGAAGGTAAGGCCAAGTTCATTGGTATCACAGGATATCCACTATCCATTTTGAAAGAGTGCATTGAAAAGAGTAATATTTCCATATCTTGTATATTAACTTACACAAGACATACGTTGATAGACGATACATTAATGGAATATATATCATACTTTAAGGTATCATTTTTTAAAACATTTAATCATTTTTCTGCATGAATTATTAATATAAACATATATTTTAACTATTTTTATTGAAAGCTGAAGGTATAATAATGTGCTGTAATTTTGTAGGCAAAGAATATTGGTGTAATTAATGCAGCATTAACATGTATGGGACTTTTAACTAATAATGGTCCACCAGCTTGGCATCTTAGCTTAGAAAAAACAAAGCAAATATGTTCAGATATGGGAAAATACTGTAAGGTACATTGATAATATTGAAATTAATAAAAATGATAAAGTAAACTTCTTATACAAAAATATTCTAATTTGAATTGATAAAACATCAAACTATTAGGAACGTGATACAGAACTAGCTAAATTAGCAATATGGTATTCCATGCAATCTGAAGATATATCCACACATCTTATTGGAATGAATACTTTGAAACATTTACACATGAATTTTGATATCCTACAAAATGGCATTACAGAAAGAGAAAAAACTATACTGAAAGAAATTCAAGAGAAGTAAGTAGAATAAATTTTTCAACATAATATTTTATTTCATTTAGTTCATTAACAGAAACAGAAAATGATATCTTTATTTATGACAGTTTATGCATAAAATTAGATTTATTTAAAAACATTACATATAAAGGTATAAAATAATGTAAGAACTTGTATTTCAGATATGTATCCACAATAACTGACAAGCATTGGGATAATAAAGAAGTGGAAGCATATTGGGAAAATATGAAAAAGTGAGAAAAATATATTTCTAACAATGATTTGTACACATATGTCACATTGGAGTAATACAAAATAGTTTGTTAATTACTAAATTACAAAATTATTTTTAACTATAACAATATTTTTATAATTTCAGTAACATTATAAAATGTCAATAATTCTATAGTCATAAAGTAACTATCTCAGATTCTTCTTAGAATGTATATAATCAGACTTATGAAAATCATGCTATTTTTGTTAGAATAGTACCAAATAAAATCTAATGCTTACTTATTAAGCATTGATCTATTATAAATGGGAGGCACATAGTCATCATCTCCAGGTTTAATCTGGTACGTTAATTCATACATCAATATAGTTATAAGTGACCCCAAAATAGATTTATGATACATTTGTTGCAATTCAAATCCTTTTTTAAGGCATAATTCCCTTCCACCTTCTGTGTATTCTGAGGCAATTATATTAGCACAACTATATCCTTGCTCTATTGCAAATGATATAGCAACATTAATAAGGCACGAAGCTATTCCTTTCCTTCTGTATCGATGATGAACATGTAATCTTTTGATCCATGCACCTTTATCTAATCTGTGACTTTTACATAAAGCAACTGTACCTACAATCCTTTTAACTTGAGATGAAATATCAATATCTGAGTCACGGAATTGTTGCTCTGTCATGATGATGTATTGTATATTTGTCGGATTTTCTGTCATTAAATAAGGTTCAAATGCTTCAGCAACCCAAAAACAGGAAAAGGCATTGGACATGTAAACCCTGTTGTAATAGATGAAGAAGTTTTTATAATCAAAATTATTATAAATTAGTTTGTTTTTAAACAATAATATTATACATTGAATTTATAGTCTCAATACCCGTTAAAAAAATGAGAATAAATTTTACCTTGGTATATTAGAAACTTCTTCATTAACTTCCATAGTTTTCGTAGTGAAACCTATGTAAGTTCCAACGTACACAAGGAAAACAACAAGTGGTATAACTAAAAAACAAATAGTCAGAGGTAATCCAAAGAAGATGAACATTATAGCAGCAAATAATATCATCATTTGGAATGTTAATTCTTTAAAAACAATTCCAAAAAATGTTGAATTCAAAGATGACATTACGCCGGATTTTATTAACTCTTTACAATTGATTTCATCTCCCGGCTTGTAACTTCGTATTACTATAATGTGACTCATGTTTAAAAGTATTTGCCTACACAATTTGTAACTCTTTTATACAATTAAGAGTTTTAAAAACACAGACACAATCACATACCATCCGGCTGTACTCAATGATTTAGTTTCAATACTCTCGCCATCTATAATTTATAAGAACTTCATATTTTAATGTACTTATTAACAAATAATTGTAAATACATATAAAACGCATAAAAAAAATAAAGCTAATACTTACTCTTTTTAAAAATTTAAGCAAATTATAAAAACCTTGTTTTATTCATAATTACAGCTAATTAAAAAAATATTGAATTGTTATTTACTTAAGGATAGGGTCAAAATACCAATGGCTCTACCTATTATTCTATTAGGACAGCCCCACAAATTTAAGAAGACTGTGACTTAAATTCGTGCTTTAGTATCTTCCTATTGTGCCAAGATGGCGCTATTATGTATTTCTAGCATACATTGTATTGAAAAAATAAATAATTAATAACTCTACTAGATAACATTAATTTATGCTGAAGCAGAAGATATTAATAAACAACTAAACATCAATCGAATTTATTTTTAATTTCGCGTGACCAAAATTTTATTACAGTAAGAAAGTTTAAGGTTTGTGTGCGGGGGATATGTATTTGATTCATGCATGAATGTGCGCCTTAAACTTAGCTGGAGGTACATAGAATAATCAGCATTCAGCCATTGCAATTTTATCCAAAGGACGCGTCGCGTGTGATTGATCAACTACGCTTCGTTTTCTAATTGTTAAAGTTGTTATTTTCTGTCTTAGATACTCTGCAAACTATTTGATAATACAGTGTTAATCATGAGTGATAGACCAAGTAATGGTGAATATAAATATCAAAGGGAAGAAAAATCTGAATTAAAACCACGCATTTCATCAGAAAATGAACGCGAGGAAAAGGAGCATCAAATTGATAAAGTTGGGGAGTATGTTCGTGAACTTTTGCAAGAAAAAGTTGAATTAGATTCTCAAAAATGGCCAAACGCAACCAGATTAATAGATCAAGGTAAGTCCTACGTTTATTCCTTGAATTGGAGTTTTTAGCAAGTTTCCGTGTTTATAATTTTACTGTTGACATTCTTCATAATATCTTTCCGTATATTTTTTGTATACATTGGTAAATTGATTTTCCTGAAGACTTTAATTTTCAAGAATTAATTTATATAAATGGATTTAATTATTTGTAGGGTAATATTTAAAGATTCTGTAAATACAGATACATTAAATTGTTATATATTTTTTAGAATTTGTTTAAACGAACTATTATGCGTCTAAAAGATAGTAGATTTATAAACTAATTATATTATAATTTATAGCTGTGTATAGGTTTTTGTTAATATGTTGTAATATATGTTTTACTGTACATGTTATAAACAAATGCGTGAAATGATAGCATTAGTTTTAGATCTACTATACATTAAAATTTTATTATTATATCATAGAATCAAGGATACTTACTTTGTTCAATAGAAATTCAAAAAACTCAAGCTATGGGGAAACCTATAAGGGACCCAAAGTATGTGGATATTTATCGTGAAAAACAAATTCGTGTCTCTGTAAAAGTATTAGTACCTGTTAGAGAACATCCTAAGGTAATTATATTTTATGATGATTGTTTACTTAATGCAGTGATGAATGAAATTTATATAAATAAATATAATAAACTTGCAGTTTAATTTCGTTGGAAAATTATTGGGTCCAAAAGGTAATTCTATGAAACGTTTACAAGAGGAAACCATGTGCAAAATGGCAGTATTAGGAAGAGGATCAATGAAAGATCGTCAAAAGGTATATTTCAATTATTTACCATCTCTTACTTTGCTTTAGTATAGTCCGTGTTTAAAAAATTTAACATCATTACATTCATTTCTGAATATACAAAAATTTTATTTGCTAGTTTTAATGAAAGAACGTATAAATTTAACTATCTATCTTTTCATTACATTGATTTTTACATTAAAAAAAAAATGAAAGGTAAATGAAAATAACATTTTTTTAAATTATGGTCTAATATAAGTGTCATTAAGGTGTAACTTTTTATGGTTATTCTAGGAAGCTGAATGTCGAATGTCTCTGGATCCAAAATATGCACATTTATCAGACGATTTACATGTTGAAATAACAGCTCTTGCGCCACCAGCAGAAGCTTATGCCCGTATTGCTTTCGCATTAGCTGAAGTACGAAAGTATCTGATTCCGGACAACAACGACAATATACGGCAAGAACAAATGCGAGAAATGGAAATGAATATGGCTGATGATCCTATAAACACTGATGATAGAAGACCATCTGTGAGGGGTGTCCCAGCTGGAGGGGGAATATTAAGACCTACCGCCAGACCCACGTTACCACGATCATCGAGAGGTTGGTGTAAACAATGCCATTAATTTCTAGGATTAAATGTTAGCGAGCATACCATTAAAGTTTGAATCCATTTAGCTGCGATACTTCCACCACCGTCAAGCCGAGGGCCAATCTCTCGGCCCGTATCGACGAAAACTAAAGTATTTTCTATTTTGGACCGCGCAAGAGTTGCTATGGACCAGAGTTATGGGTAAGCGTCTATACTTACCGGGATATGAGTCACTCGTATACTAATGCGATTGAGTAAATATTCTGGAAATTTATGGGCGTCTTTCTATTTGCAGTTACGAGACCGCTACTCCGCCACCGAGTAATCGTGTTGGTTCACATCACGATTACGATTACCATGGTTCGACGAGCAGCAGTAGCCGATACGGAGACCGGCATTATACGTCAGGAACATCAGGGTAAGTATACGGAACGATTGTTTATTAATATTAGATCGTTTCATAAATTTGTCGCGGTGTGTTAATATTTCTCGCGGTACGTTTTGTAGTCACAGAGGAATATGAGTTTGAACTGTTTCAGTTTAGTCAGTAAAAAGTATTTGAGAGCGACAGGTCCTGAAGTTATGAAAATTTTATATTTAATAAAATATTATGTTAAATATTATATAGTAGCAAAATAAACAGCATGAACTTATGAGACGACCTACTATTATTAGAGAAATATTTCAATTATTTATGATACATATAAATTTACACTTTAATTCTAGAGTTTCTTAACCTTTAATTTGGGTCATTTCAAAAATCTCCAAAATGAGCCAGAGAAAGTTATTAAAAAAAAACTGTAGGGCTATTAAAATGCAGTTTTTCTAACAATATTTGGTTTCTAAGATATCTGTTTTCGATACAATATCGAAAGGACTTTTCCTACTTTATCTGTTTTATTATCTTCTTTTTGAAGAGATATTCACATTCCATAGCACATGGAAAAGGACATTTAAAATTTATATAATGTCTCATTCTACTATGTCCTATATTTTTATAAGTCACCTAGAGATGATATATGTATCCTTCCTTGAGGTACACAACGTACGAATACGATGATGACGCTGTTCCGCACTCTTCCCATGAGTACTATGAAACATCGGAATATCCAGGTAATGTGTTCTCATTTATTTTTATTATAGTATATTACCCTTAAAAACATTTTTAATGCGTAATTAACAAGTAGAATTAAATTTGCATTTGAGTGTTCAGAATCATATGTTATAAATAGATAAACGCATATATAATGTATACAGAATGAACAAAATGTCTTTGACACTTTCAATTTTATCAACTTAAATCTTTTAATAACTCTACGTAGATTCAATTCCATGGAATTCTAGTTCTATAAAAACAATTAAACTCTTTGAAATGAACTGAAACATACAAGGAATTTAATACGTATAAACAAAAATTACTGGAGCATCAAATATTTAATATCGTTAACATTTAAAGTTATAAAGTGAAAATTTAAATGCATCAGAATACATTTCATTGATAAAAAAAATTTAATAAAGTGCAGCTCCAATAATTACTTCTTAAAGCTTATGAAATTTGATATTCATTACTAAATCTTTTAGAATGAAAATAAATTGTGAAACGGATGGTTCTTAAACATGCATAAATGTTTTACATTTGTCAAAATGAGAAATACTATAAAATAAATGACAAAATAGTTAGAAAAACTGTGCTAACCATTTAAAACGGTTAGAACATTTAGTATGCAGTGTATGGGTCCCAAAATTATCTCATTAAATAGAATTATTTTCATAATCGAAATTTTTCGAATGTCTAATATCGATTTACATTATTTACATTTATACCTTAAGATATTTCAGTAAAATTTATATTTTTGTATGGATATTATTTTTTTTAGTACCATAATTATTTTCATACTTCTCGTTTTATTAAATTCTTATTTACTATAAACTCTGTAAAGAATAATTAACTGTAAAGAATATTAGAAAATTCAAAGATGTTATGAATTAATGAAAAATTGAAAAAATCTTTCCGGAGAATATCCAGATCTACACTTTTGGACACCTGTACGCTTCAAATTCCATCTGTGCGTTGAATAGAGCATTTAAAGGAAGCTTGTCCGTAATCTCGAACGCTAAATAGTCACGAATAGCTTCGTATAACAGCCTGAAATGTTAACTCAGTAATCCGTCAGCCTTTTTCAGCAAAAATTCGTTAAAATATGATATTAAAAATACAGATGAACAAAAATATCAGTGTTTAACGCCTGCTTCGCGTAGTGTGGCTAGGAAACATCCGATTAATAATATCTGGTGGTTGATATTCTGAATGAATTTCTGAGTAATGCAAATGAATCAATCCATGAAATTCGCAGAGGAATCATCGAGCCGCGCATGGAAATCGTACAAGACGACAACGACATCGGGCTCAAGTTCGCGCTACCGCAACGCTCCATACTCACGACCTTCTAAGTAAAAATCCACAAACAATCAGTCCTATAAATTCTTAATCTTTTACTTTTTAACTAGTTTCTTTTTTCTATTTTGTTCTCTTTTTTCTGCAAATAATCCTAACGGCGCCTTAACGAGAGAAAGATTTTGTTTCTGACTTTATTATTTCATAGCCCTAAACCGTTGACGTGTAATCTTCCTAACGCACGACGACCTATGGTGCCTGCGATGCCAAAACCTATAAACGACCGAGACCGTTTTTAAACGAACGGAGGCACAGAAGAGATTAACACAGGGTAAACGACACTCAGGCAAATATTACAACTTTTCATCGTATTGCGACGAGCTAATTAAGTAAACGTATCAAATTCGACTATTTTCATGGCTAAATTTTTCTTTTTCTAATATTTTAAATAGTTCTGATATTCGTGGTGTTAATCATTCGGGGTCTTGCAGGACAGATGGTACTGATTAAATTGAGTAAAGAATATTTTAGGAAACACGCGAAATGTCAATGTAAGTCAGTAACTGTTCTTCGAATAATTTTAAGGAAAGAAATGAAGTCTGAATATTACCAAAATAGTTCCAGATTTTTATGAACTCTGATAATATCAAATTTAACTTTCGTCAATGATTTTTTTATTGAATTTAACGGATAGCATATATTCTGTAACATATGAATAATCGTCTTTTAACACTCAGTATATCTGTTCTGATCATTAAAAAATTAATGTGTCTCGCATTCCTAATCTATTTACTGCGTTTTTGTTCTTTAAACCTTCAGTATTATGTAACGAAGCTGACATGCTTTTCAGATGAGTTTGTTGTGACCGCCGGATAAGCCGAACCACGTAATACAATGAAAGCTGTAATCAAAATATCACGGCGCCTTCAGTGCCGTTTTCTCGTGTACGATGTTCTCGTTCGTCCTGGTAGAAAGTTCTGAATTTCCTGTCGTTGCGTTGATCGGTTCTGTACACTATCTGATTCTCTGTGAAAAGAAACGTATTAGAAGGCAAGAAAACCCGCTCCTTGAATATCCCGTCCTGAAAACGTTACACACCAAAGCGGAAGGCTAGAAGACCAAGAGGATCAGAATGGAATGAAAACAAGTAAAACGGTCGTATATATCTGTGTCGTATCGCGGTCTTTAAGCAAAAGAAGGTCAGAGCTGTGTTGAATTTATTTTAGTTTTATACACAGAATTTTATAATCCCTTTGTACCGCACGTGTGCTTAAAGTTTCTTTACTTCGATCAGGGATACGTATCAGGAATTTCGCGATCGAATTAACGTTATACAGAAAATTTGTATATATATTAAAGAAGTTCTATACACGCGATCTCTAGAAATTTATGTTTCAAACCTTCATACAGTTTGAAAGGTTGATTGGCAATCTAAACATTACATAGCTCGGACAGTCGTTTGTGTTTGAACGAATTATGATGAGTTTAGCAAACACGTGTCTAAAATGGGAGAAAGTAAATATTGTAAATGATGTTTTCTGGCAAGTGAACAGATAAATGAATATTAAACATATTTCATATGGTTATGCAAATTGTATCGTAATTCATACGATCTTAATGTGTATTATATTTACGTGGAAAACAAAACACACAATTAAAGCGACTTAGAAACGTTTAAACAAAAAATAACATTAAATACATGTTAACGAACACGTGTGTGACATGTGTAAAATATGAAGCTACGAATTGTGTAGTTTGTCTTGAAGTTATAGGTCTTATAATACTATAAAACTTGTAATCCTATAATCATTCAATATAAGTATACAAAATAATCGTAAAATAATTTATGCGTAAATATTTTTCTTGACTTTAAAATAATTATCTGTTTTTTCCTACATATGTAATTCTCGTAAACTGAAATAAATGAAAAGAATAATCGCTTTATTGTAAGCATCGTTTGGAAAAAGATTTTAATTAAAATCCCAATTAATTAACACTATTATAATCTGAAAAAATATAAATAAATATATCTAGATTCAATGAATGACATTAATATTTTTCACAGTCACTAATATTGTCTTTTTCTCAATATTTTAAAATTATCATCTTAATCGTGATGGAACATCCCAATTTAACGTTTTTAATTTCCTTTTTGTAATTCAAGCGTCAACTAATATTAACATAAAATGTTAGAAAAATATAATAAATTCCATTGAAACTTTTGAAATATTTAAACATGATTTGCATTAAACCTGACATTATCCGTCACTTAAATTCTCATTAATGTTAATGCTTTTAGTTCTCAGTCATATGCATCTATACCTTTATTTTTACTGAAGTTTTATTGAAAGTACCTAAAACAGTTACTTCTAACATGTTTTTTCGTGTATCCTTCTTAGGTGTATAGAAGCGTAAGGAAAATTGCGTGGGAACGCGTTTTCGTGGATTAAAATATTTTAATCTTCTTCTGTTTCTCTGCTCAGTGGAGATCGAAGTACCTTAAAATCACGTGAGTACAAATAAAAATAATGTTCACATTCATATTTACTTTCAGAGAATTATAATTGATCCATAGCTTCTCATAAAAAACTATTATTAACTCTATTTTCTATCTTAATTTCATTTTCTATTTTCATTTAAAATTCACTCATACTTAGTAATACTATTTCTTTTATACAATATTATAATTTATATTTCGACTCATAATATATTCATTTTGTGACTAATAATACTTTGCTTTGTACATAGCTTTGAATATACATAATAAGTTCACAAGCTTTGTCTATTGGCAAAGTGCTTATTGAAGGGTATGCTCTTAAAAAAGGGAATAATCCAGAAACTTTTTAATGTTGGCTTATACAGAATACGCATGTATACATGAACACTTTATTTTGCTTTTTTTTGCTTATTTTTGCGTCAAAATCTGGGAGGTAGTAAAATATTTCTTTCAGAGAAGCAAGCACAAAAGAGTACAATATTTAATCTTCGTACAATAAACTCTGGTTTCATTAATTCATTATTTAAAAAAAAAATTATAAACATTGCTCAGCAACGTATTTTTTGCAAGAAAAACATATTTTAAGTCAGATCTGATGGCTAAGCTGGGATTTTATCCACTTCAACTAGCTTAACTTTAGTTATCTCCAACCCGCTTCAATCTGCTCTACTTTCTTCATTCTGCTGTAATTTGCTCCAACACGCTTCAGTCTTCACGTATTCCGTTCCAATTTACATCTAGAGGCATTCAAAACTTTGCAATAACCAACCAGTTTCTGGAATCATCATCGGTCCAGAGAAATACTTGTTTTGTATTCGCAAGGATATTGATTAACCGTGATAAGAAATATATTGAACCTCGAATGTTGAGTGTCGAGTCCCGATACTGTACCTCGAGTGCTTAAGATTACATGTATATATGTGTTAACATACGGTGGAAGATGTTCAATGAAGTAAATAAATAAAGTTTACACATCAACAGCATGTCCAATCATTACTTTCTAAAATGTTTTTAGTAATTATCATTTTCGAGATAAAATATATTATTTTTATTTTGTTAGACAGATTTTGTTATTAGTACCTTCAAATTCCGTGACATTTAACTCTTAGACTAATCGCATTAGTTTAAATTAAATTAAACTCCGTACTATACACTTCATTCAAAGAAATTGTTATCTTGTAACGTGCATATGTATCGACATATTTATTCAATGTATTGTTCTTTAGATACAAATATATAGAAGATAATTTGGGTTTAAGAAAGTTAACTTTTTTTAGTCTAAGAGTTAAATTTACTCTTTTGAATACGAACAGCAATTTTCTTCGAAAAGTTGCGTGTGTTGTGTAGTGCTTTATAAAGATGGCGGCTGTATGCGCGACGTGTGCAAAGCAGAATTGTTCTACTTTATTTGGAGGCGTGACAAACATTCAAAACATATTTCTAGGTATTTTAAAATATAATAGTAAAACGTACACAGATTTATTAGATAGTATTTTTTTGTTAATAAAATAAAGATGAAGGAAAATTTCGTGAGTTGTTTGTTTGAATCACTAAATGTAAGTATCTACAGTTTTCAATTAATAGAGAGAAAATTTGAATAATCAGTTTTTATATTTCCACGTAACATTCGATATTTGCTTTACTGTCAAATCTTCTTTCTGCTTTTTATTCTTCATTTTTCAAAGTTCAAAAGTGTTACTTTGTCTGACTACAAACTGGTTATACTACTTCGTGGTTCATGCTATTGAATTGTTCAATAACTACATAACTGACGAATGTTCACTTCAATGCTGTTTGAAAATATTGGAAATCCAGTATTTCCATTATTCGCACAAATCAGTTTCTAGTTTGTTTTATTATTCATAAAAATATGACGACGTGGGACTGGCAGGATTTAGTGTTAGAATAGAAACGCCGACGGAGTAATCGTGAATGCAACAACGGCCAACACCGAGTTTGAGCCGAGCACAAGTATGTAAATTACTTAGAAACAATATTCTTATTTATTTATCACACACCAATATACAAAAATGAAATGTATAATCAATATCAGAATATAATATACTACGAAATTCAAATATATTTAATAAAGATATATCTGAGTATCTTACAAGATTAGAATGATGCTTCAACGTGGAACAAAAAAAATTGTCTACAACATTCTTTGCAGTTGGCACAGAAATTCTGGTAGAAAACGTCTTTCTACGGTCGCTCTAAGGATTATAAATAAGTATTAATTTACGGAACCTTAGTCTAACGAGTTCGCCTAAGTAGTCGTGAGTGAAAATAACGGGTACAAGATCTTTTTTTTCCTCTATGTTCCTTTTCGTAACTTCGCATCTTCTTTCTCGCCTAAATAATCCGAAAACGTTGGTCTGAAAACTCGGTGAGAATTATTTTTCCTGTCTTTTCTTTTTTTTCCCCCTTCTCTCGTCGTTCCGCCCACGATTCTTCGCGAACGCCGGCGAACGGGACCGAAGTGCATACAACGTGTGCCAAGCAGGAGGAAAAAAAGAAAAAGGAAAGAAAACGTTCGCGTCCCTCGTGTCGGAAAGTAAAGTTCTGTCGACAGTGTGGAAAGTCTGACCGGCGGATTTGAACTTGTCGGAATGCGTGCACACACGTTCTAATTAAAACGGAGCGGTATCCGGCGCTCGTCACGACCACGCTAATACCTCACCTCTATGAAAAAACATGGAATGATAATAGTAATTCTGTTTTTTTGCTTTTGCCTTGTTATCGGTTTATACCTTAGTAATATGTACGATTATATCACAAGAAAGATTCAAATACTCTGTACATAATATCCCGGAAAATGCGAGACGTTTCGATCAGGTTTTTTAATCTTACATTTACATACGCCTAAGATTTAATTACAAAGTTAGATATGTCTCAGGTTCACCTGGTATTGTACTTCGACGCAATTTCTCATGTCTGCGCTCTACTTCTCCGCTTTCACGCCATTCGTGTTCTCATTGTCAGCAGAGCGAGCATGTAACACGCGTTTCCGGCCCAGACGAATTTTCTGGTCGCGCCCGGTCCCCTCTGGGACCATTGGCGACGCTGACTTCCATCGAAAGAAAAAGAAGGAAACTCCTAAACGCGACCATCGTTCGTTTTTCGGTCGCACGCCCTTATGCATCTAACTCGATATCGTTTAATTGGCACATCTGAAATGGCAACTTTCGCATTGGCACGATGAGTGATCCTCGGAATCGATTCCCTCTGGCGTCCATTGAGACTCGTCGACGTCAACGGTCCTTCGAGACGCGCTCGAGTCAGAGCTGGGCAAAACGCAATATAATCGCGAGACTGCCCGTTTTGTTGCGTTTACGGTGAATTTGAAAGTAGTAAATTGCACGGAATGCGCACAATACTGGAAAATATACGAAGTGTCTAAAGCGTAGTGCTTATCGTAATATTTCTTAAGAGAAACCATTGTTAATCGTAATTCTATTCGTCTAATTATGTTGTTGAAAATTTGAATTTGCATGAAGATCACCAGTATATTGATCACATATTGAAACTAACGATTAATTGTACGACAATTGAAGATAGTAGAAAACGATGTTTCACCGAATTAATTATTCGCGTTTGAATCGTGGTCAGATTTGATTAGAATCTGTGATCAGACGAAGTTTTGCTCAACTCCGGCTCGGACCTTCTTTCGTTTCCAAAGGTGAGATACAGTCTACGATTTGACCGCCTGAACTGATACCTTCGTTTATGTTGATTGAACGGTGCGGTTGTCGGTGATCGTTGCAACGTACAAGAGTAATAGTAATCGATAGAGCTCGTTTTTACAATATTCATGTGCGCGCGTGTGCGTAAGAGAGTTCGTGGTTCGAGTTGGAAACAAACAGCCGATTGGAAATGTGTTTTTCGAGCGAAGGTTCGCCCGATGCTTTTCTTGGACAACGGAATAAATATTTATAAGACGTACTCTTGAAGTTATAAGTCTATGAAATCCCGTGTTGCCGGTTAATGAGAATGTAGAGTGGATTGAACGTACAATAAAACTTCGGATAATCTTAGAATACAAGTTGAACGAACGTCGTGACGATTGCGTGTAAGTATAGAGAAAATTACCTGATGCGTTAGAATCAAATTCGTGAATTTACTTTTCAAATCGAAAGCACGGACATTTTGGAAACGAACATAATAGTTAAAGCGTTCGATTTCCTGTCATGTCTACAGGAAGTTACCGTGCAAAGAAGAATATTTGATATTATATTATAATAAACACGGCGGATGTTAAGTGGATACTTTCTGGATAGAAAGGAAATCTTGTATTCTTCGATTACAAATTCGTTAACAATCATCCCTCTTCTACAGAGAAATCGGAGCGTACCACTAATTAGAGTTTCAACGAGAGAGAATATAATGATTCGTTACGTGCCTGCATCGTGGAATATTAAAGTTTTACGTAGACTGAAATTGTCTCTTAACACGTACATAGAACGCTGCGTTTTGTGTAATTACTTCTAATCGACTGTACAAAATCATCGGAACCCAAACTGGTTATTCGTTAAGAAACCGTATATGAATAATTCGGCTATTCGTGTCCACAGTTTGATTGGGATAAAATATATATCGTTCAGCGCTGAAACAATTAAGATCGTTCTAACTGAATAACTTTTAATCTCGGACGGTCGCTGTACGTTATCGACGCGTTAATGTCTCATTGTTTCTCGTTTATCGTGACGTTTGTTACCTTCGCGTGAAATTTATATTTCCGATTGCATTCTAGAATTCTGTCGAATGTTTCAAAGGAGAGGCGAGGGACGCAGAAAATAATCGGAAGTAGAAAGAAGATGTCACGACTGAGTCCACAATTCGGTTTAATGGAAGTATTGGTTGTCAGCCAAAAGCAATTGACCATTGTTGCTCTTCGAGGAGTCGTTCTCTACTGTCATCGTTACTTACTGTCTAGCCTTGAGCGATCGGTTGCCAGCCACTTAACTATAGCATCATTCGAACTGCGATGACGCGTGCAGACAAAAAAGGAAAACGTACAAGTATAAGTCGAAGGTGTTCCAGAAAAATTAATCGGTTAAAAAAGTAGAAGTTGCTATTAGAGTTTCACATTATTTGTTGTGACTGTATAGTTGTATTGCGTGTTCCTTGCATTCGTTCGATAATGATGAAAATTTCAATTTATATACGTATAAGCATGAATATAATTTAAATCTGTTCAATTAATTTTCATTTCTTCTTATCGCATAGAGATGGGTTTCCCCTAATATTTCTTTGTGTTTACAAACACGTGTACGGATATTCCATGAATTCAGCTCGATACCATCTAACTTGAAATAAGAATCACATTATGTTTCTTTTTCATTTTCGCAGAGAATCATGAATTTGAAATAGAAAGGAAGAAGAACGGGTTATTAAGGAAATTAACAAATGTACCGAAACAGTTGCGCTGGACACGTGCTCGAACATGTTTGCAAGGAAATCTGCAACTTCAAAGGTTGCGACTGTCATGAATATTCAATAGTTATTGCTCGCTGAACGTTTTCCATATAAATGGAGCCAAGCTGTTCTACGTAGTGGACCCAGACGGACGATAAAAATTGCTTGTCAAACGCTCGCGTAGCGAAGTTTTACATTCGCGGTCGCTGAATTATAAATTGTTACGCAGTGTGCAGACATAGATAGATAGATAGATAGATAGATAGATAGATAGGTAGATAGATAGATAGATAGATAGATAGATAGATAGATAGATAGATAGATAGATAGATAGATAAGTAGATAAAGAGAGGGAGAGAGAGAGAGAGAGAGAAGGGGCGAGAGGGGAGGGGGGAGACAAAGAGAGCAATGTATCACTATGCTGACAATATTAATGCTTACGTAATCGGCGTCATAATCGATAGCGCGCGCGCGTGTGTGTCGGTAATGAGCAAAAAATAACAACGATGATTGAGCAATATAAATAGTCGACCCAAAAATTATACGGTGGAAAATAAGGTTGTCGGGAATCGTTTCTTATCCGTCGTATGTCGCGTCCTGCCTCCAATTATAATTGGATACTTATCGATCGATTCGCAAGTTCTAAGAATATAGAACACCGCTAGAAACTTCTGGACAGCGTAGTGTGACAAACACGATTTTCCTATTCACCTTTTCAACGTCTAGCTCTTATCGTGTACGTGCGAGTGTTACCGAAGTTGAAGTTTTCGACTTTGCAATTGTTACGTTTACATCTGTCAACAAGCCGATTCTAACAATAAGTGTTAACATTTCTCGTTCACTCCCACAATCGGGTTGCAAGGTCTCGGAACACAAGGCGAGAGAATAATAATTAACAGCGAAGCGTCCACCGTAACCATTGCACAAACGTTTCGACTATGTCGCTATCTCTATCACAAACGATCTTAAACCATTTCATCGGAGCGCGCGACGCGTGCACGTCGCGCAGCTTACAACGAGGGAAGACGCGGTAAAGCTTTGAAACTCTATAGTACCCCGACTTGCGGATTGGTTACAACGACCCCGTCGAATCGATCGATATCTTTAACCCTCTGTTGATCAGCACGGACGCGTTTCACGTTGAACAGGCAGTGAAAGAACAAAGTTGTTTCTTCTATTTTGATATAGGCGAGTGCATACGTTCGTCCTGTAATGTATGGATTTCCATGTAGCGTACCGATCGTCTTGGCGATCGGGGACTAAGAAGGTACGCTCGAAACGAATAAATTATCCTGACTCGCTTCGCTAAAGAAAGGGGAGCAAAGTTAAGCACCTCGTGTCCCGAACGGTCGATTCGACTTGGCCTGGTCCTTAGGCCTTGAATCCGGAATCTGGCTCTACCATGACTCTCGTTCGATGGATCGACGACTGCACGGGGCGATTGCACGTTTCTCGTCTCTCTTCGTTTTTCATTGATTCTACCTAGAACACCTTTCGACCAGCCAACCTCGACGAACACGTCTGCCCGCAATACGGTTTCGTTGCATGCAGCATCCACGTGAACTGCGTGTGTCCCTGTTTGCGACCATTCCTCTTCGATAGTTCGGTATAATACAAACGCTCTGATCGCGGCGATCGCGGACATACGTGGCGTATCAGTGGTCCAGAAGCTACCGGTGGTTGAAGATGCCCACAGGAGCTCAGTTGTACGGCCATGAGTGCCTGATTGAAGTGACCACGTTCGAGGTAGGCGGGTCCTCCGGGCGTCACTTCTTCATGTCGTTCATCAATGTACCGTCCTTACTCTTGTTCGTGTCGAGGCTCGACTGTTGACTACTTGTCACACCGCTACCGTTCCCCGGGTACATCTTCTCGAGATGATTCAGGGACTCGCTTAGGAACTTCTGCAACGCAAACGTTGGGGTTGAGTATGTTTTCATTGCATATGTTGACAGATTTTGATATAAAGAATCTTTTACTCATCGTTTATGCGTGGAATCTAGGAAAGGTAGTGTATGATATTGTTGATATTTTGTTCTCCATGATAAATTGTAATTCGTGTTAATACCAGTATTACGGAGAATATAAACTGTCTTAGTGGAATCAGTTGAAAGAACCAATAAGATTAGAATTAACCTTTAAGATTGACAATTTTCTATTAACTCTTTGCATACGAAACTCTCTTAAACTTCCAACATTTCTTTTCATAAATAATTGAATTATGCATCGAAGTCTTACATATTAAAAGAAAAAAACACATGTCAGTCTCTCGTTAGTTGATTAATTATCGATCGATTCAATTGCAGTTTTTGAATTTTAAATATCGAAGCTCGAAGTCGACATTACAGCGACATTTGACCGCAAAGGATTAATATAAACAAAAACCTTTTGCATTTGAAAGTGTTATAACATCATTAAAATTCATTTTCGAAGCTTTGAGTCATGCAAGAAAAATACGAATTATTGAAATTGTATAATAGTCAATAATTATTTTATTTAATGTGAGAGTTCATTTCCGCTACGTGGAAAGTTCTAAAGTGTTGATGATTATGCTTCCAATTTAAAGTACCGATCGACAATGCTCTACCTGTATTGCCGTAAGAGCGGCTACGATTGCAGGACTTCCGAATCCATGTGATATGAGAGAGAAATGCGTTAGGTGTCTCTGTATGCTTGGGTCGAGTATATGTTGCGGCCGTGTGTTGCAAAGCGGTGATCTGTCTTGGTTTAGAAGATCCATCAGCTCTTTGGTGATTTGTCTGAAAATGTATCAACAATGTTAAACACATTCCTTTAAAAAAGTACTAAAATTCTGACGAAAATTTCAAGATTTCAATTCATTTCCTTTTACAAAGCTATAATTACTTATTTCCAATCACCGTATGCTAATTGAGAAACAGATTGTCCATGATTTTCTTTAAGTTCTTTAAGTATTTAATTTAAGCTTTGAAATTAAATACCTATGCGAACGGAGTAACGCAATCGCAATTATCGTAGTAAATTTTGTTCGCCATTGTCCCCGGCTTGGAAATAAATTCTTACTTGGTGGCATGAAGAAGTTCTTTCCTCCTGTAGGAATCTTGTGGTTCACAATGCTGCCGGCTGAGATATTCGGCAACTTGTTTCGCAGGGAATTCGGTTTCGCAAACGTAGCCGAAGTCTCTGGCAAGGTGAATGGCTTCTCCTGAAAAAGAAATAAAATACGTCGGTGTGGTATATACCGGAATTACGTAACTCGCCTATGGAAATGTGTGAATTCCCTTTTTTTGCGGACTGTCCACTTAACGGAACAAGCCGGAACGTTTCGACTTCAAAAATCCTCATTATGCGAGCTGTCCGTCAATACTTATTGTTCGAATCAATCAATAAAAGGCAATCTTTCACCGAACAAAAATTTCAAAGAAATAACTTCCAAATATTGACTTTGATTCATACGTTCTTGCCGAATATAATCAATTACGGGTAACAGTAGTTGTGTATCGATTAAATGATCTTAATTTTACGTTCATACACGTCCTACTTATGAACGTATATTCAAACTATATTAACAAATTATACGAACTACAAAAGTTCCCAGTTGCCAGATTAAAATAAAAGCTTTATAATTTCGATAACAACTCAGTTTTAAAACTAAATATTCTACAATTCTCCGCGTCTAATGCTAAAGAAACAAGGGTAGGCCATTATACAAGGGTACTAGATTTTATAATTTCATAATCTTTTCCGACGAATATTTGTCTAAAGACAAACGAACAAAACTTAATTACAAAACGACATAAAACATTCAGAAATTTCAAGTTCAATTTATAAAATAACTAGCAGCCAGTTCTCGGCCACCCTTAAAATAAACTCGATGAGGTTATTTCGCGCGTGCCGGTTGAAAGATTGTTCTCCGCCAAAGGAACGAACTAATTTACGATAATGAAACAGCATACGTGCTTTCTCTTCAGCACGTGGTCCGTCTCTCCCCTTTCGGTATCATCCCCCCACTGGCCACCGTTCTCTCACGCTCTCTCTTTCTCTTTCTCGTCTACTGTCTCTTCGCTACTTCTCTGTCGATGATGGCAGGTGATTAGGTAGCTACAAGTGAGGTCCCGAGCAAGATGGAAACAAGTCCACTGGACGCTATTATCGGAGTCTGGACGAAACCACCCGCAGGCCTGCCGCGTTTTACCTACGAGATCGAGAACACGGGCTCGAGCCACCTGCAGCTATCGAATTATCCAATTTTGCGAATCCTTCCTACCGTTTCCACCGATTTTGCGGCGCGTTATTGAAAAAAGAAATGCGTGAAATTGTGGTTAACGCTTTAGCTAACGGTGGTTGTGCAATTTAAGAATGACGGATTAGAAGATAGTCAAAATTACTTGATTTTTTGGTAGCAATAGCAGTCATAACTGTGAGCAATTAATAATTGAGGATTGATAAGGGAATAATGAAATATTTGGCAACAATGGTAATTACAATTACGAATCAACGAGTTACTTCAAGTAATATAACGAAACAATCTTTTGGAGATTGTTTACAGAAGAACCATTGAGCAAGATTGAATTTATCGAGAACTCATGACACGTTTCATTTAAAATGTAAATACTAGCGAACCTTACGCATATCTAAATAATGATTGTGTATACGATTAATGTGAATAACGTCATCGCGGACTGTATTAAACTGCATATAAATACGACACGTTAGGCTGCTTGCACTATCCGTCAGTTCGTTAGTCAAGGAAACAGTATAAAAACGAGAGAAACATATAGTACAATGTCCAATACAGACGTTGCAACATTATGGTCAAGTGGGGAACTTTTTGCACCATTAAATGTTTCAATTATTAAAATGGGGTTGGTTAATAGGATACTCGTTCTTTTCTGTTGTTTCACTGCATCGAAGAGTAAAGTGTTACACGCGTATTTGCGCATTCAAATGCAGCGTGGGGTAGTTTTTTTCGTGCGTTTCTACCGTTTTATTACACGTACTTGACGATGCACATTTTTTAACAACTGTACACGTGAAATCACTTCTTTGCGGCGTGCTACAGTAAATCATTATCGTGACGAGCAATTACTATGTAATGATCTTGTTGTTAGCAACATCGTTGGCTGTTAATATTTTCCGTTCTTTTTCCTGTTATTCTCTTCTTGCTTCCAATAATTCTCATTTTTAGCTGTATTTACGCAACGTGTGCTATATTTTTTAAAATAAGAATATTATTCTAGAAAGATAAATTAAAAATAAATATCTAGACAGAGGTTTCGATTTCTCGTAGCCAGGCAAAATTACGAAAACTAAGTATTGATAAGAAGTTCGTGTTTATTTTTAAGCAACTTGTCTTATATGCTTTCAAGATCCTTCGTCGTTTTATGAAACACATTATGTATATGATTTTTACTTTAAAAACACGTCATTACAAATAACAATCCACGATTGAATCGAGAACGTGCAAGATTCTACACCGCGCACGTACAAAGTGCAACAGGTCGTTCCAGTCAAGTTTTAATGGTGTACTGCTCGGGCGCATCTTTCGCGACGATTTGCATATAGCCCTTGGTTTGGGTCTTTAACTAAATTTCCATCTTCGTCACGTTTCTCGTCGAGATGCAACGAGTGTCTCATACAGGAGATACGAGTAAGTAACCTTTCCAAAATTTTCAAACCCCAGACACAAAAATATCTCCATAATTTTATTTTGATTTTTTCTGAAGTTGATTTTTGATTGATTTTCTCCAAAGTTGATTTTTCATTGGTTTTTTCTACAGGTGATATTTTATTGATTATCCCTAAATCTCCCGAGTTTCTCTAATACTCTTTCAAACATTCTGTCTTTTATCCCAATATAAAATCTTAATCTCAACACATTATCTACAACTCCTAATCAAGGCAACTACTCACTAACTACCAATATCATTTTCATCATCGCCTAGTGTACGTTCGCACTTGCAGAGCTCTGCAACTTTAAATTCACAGTATAAAGGAATCTCGTGATGTCGTTCAGATCTATTTTGCCTTAAACCAGAGTATAATAACCGTATAAACCGTACTCATATTATAATGGAAAATTGCAACGATACTCGGTGGAAACGAGTTCACTTTCGTTCGGAAAGAGGACTACCGGCCAAAGCGATAATCTATGATACAGACGTGCACCGGGACAACTCAATACAACCAGCGAAAGATACTTTGCTCGATGCAGATGAGGACCATAGATTGGTTGAAGGTGATTACAGATGCGGGCTACAGATTGGCGCACGCAGGCTATACGAGAACGAATCAGCAACGTGACTCGCGAATCAATGATCAGCCTTTTTACTTGATGACTTTACTACGGCCGTCGACGGTCGCCCGACATTCGATCGAAAATCCGATGCGACCATTATAAAACGAAGACTAACTGAGAATGTTCCTTGTTCGTCCTTTCGATAATCTGCAACCGCATCTACCACGACACTGACGACTACCGTCGCATACGTGTGATTTTGTTAGCCACTGATTGTTCACCGATATTGTATAAATATGACATTGCTTTGTGAGTGGTCGACTATCAGAATAATAATTATATTTTTCATTGTGATGGCAGTTAAAGCTTTATTATATAGTTTAAGCGATGAATCCTGAGTGTCTCTTAGTAAATGTGTTATAATTTTTTTGTTAAATTAATTGTAAATTCAAAGGAATAATATTAATATGTATGAACTATTTTCTTGGTGAATTAATCTGTCGATTAAATGAGTAAATTCAATTATGCTAATTTATCACGTACTACTACCACTACCATTTTTTGCATATCAGCATTTGCATGTGCCTTCGTACAGTGGTTTGGAAATCTGTTTTTCGTGGCCAAACTTCGAAAGGTATGCAAACTTTATGAAAATTGGTAATCAGGAGATTTTGGGGTCACTGATGATGAATCTGACACTAAAAATTTTAAATTCAAAATGGCAGTTTCAATATTGTGCACCTGTGATATAAAAATTCATTTTGCATAGCTGAAATTAAAGGAATATCTAACGCATCGTATCCAATCACACAAGCGTCTAAATGAGTAATATTTTGGTTTTCCGAGTTTTACGGTATCCTTACTTTATAAAGAAACAAAGTTCATAATATTAAACCCGAAAAATTGAATTTTGGCCAAGAAAAACGGGTTTCCAGATCACTGTGCATTGGTCAGTTCATTCGACGAGCATCCGTGCAACTTCTGCAACAAAGTATGATCGATCTCCGAGGCCGACCACAAATTATACTCCGCAGTTTCGATAATCATTATTCGAAAACGATTTTTGAAGAACTTCCCTTCCGCGTACTATCAAACGATCGTGACCGGATCATGTTTACTGGCACGAGTGTGTTTGCGGTTTCTTTCTTGCCGAGCCCATCGTGATTATCGTTACGCGGAAAATAAGGGAGAGCTGGATAAACCAAGATAGTTAGGCAAGGTAAAGAATTCAACGAAGGTTTTGTTGAATTTTCTACGAACAAGGGAAAAGCAGTATGAACAATTTATTTTGAGCAGCTTTACTTGTATTTTTAGATAAGTATTAATCATACATTCATACTGACAACTAGATTGGTTGAGTTGACATTCCAATATTTCATTAACCCTTTGAGTGCTCGATCATTCCAATCTCACACGTGTCGTAGTGATAATTATAAGCATATGAGATTAATATGCGTGTTTCTTAGCATTATTCACCTTGGTGAAACCGAAGAATTACAATTTAATTATATAAATTAATATAATCCATCGATCTTCAGATCAGCAAAAGAACATTCCGTTTACACGGAACGTTTCGGATGAGAGTGTTCAGCATTCAAAGGATTAATTTCGGAGATACCTGTTTTTGATGAAATGTAGAATAAAACCTTTAAATGAACTATGTACTTAAGGTTAACTAAGATGGGATAACAAGTAAGTAAAGTTGTCTAGCTCTTTGATTGCGGCGCACGGTCGCGAAGAACCATCAATACAGAGAGCGCGATATTCGCGTCAGACGCTGCGGCTGTTTGTCCACTGACCAAAGTGCACGTTCCTTCAGTTTTAATTGGTAATTAAATATAAAGAGAAAAAATTCAAAATTTATAATGAGGTACAAATTTAATTCGCCAATTTTAACATAATGATAATAATGATAACATAAACGACTGAAGATAATGAAAAAGATGTAATGATCAATTTGTGTGTGAAATATTTTAAAACATGGATCAACGCATAAACCTACATTCTTTGCGTTGATAGAAACATGTAGAGGATGTATATTTACGTCTTCCGTAGTCAATGGGGTAGAGAAACACTAAACGTCGCTCTGGTAATAGTATTGATGAGCAACGATTTTGTAAATCGCGACGAGCCAGGTGATGTTAAGCCAATTATTTTTTCCGTCTGTGTAACAGAGGTTGCGTCATTGTGTGATAACCAGACTCGAATTTACGCATGAATCACGCACGTGTATACGTTATTCGTAAGTGTACCTACACACCTGGCGCGTTCGAGACTAGGTTCCCACACTTTCGCTGCACTCCACGAACTCTGTCAATTGCTCGCTAGTCGAACATGGACATTTCGAAATGTTCTATCCATTGATTAATTTTGCTTTTCTACCGTCAGGCGTCCTCTTTTGGGAACCCACGAAATTCATAGAATTCGGCGTGTTCGTAGAAAAGGCTTTAACTAATTCAACTCTGTCAGAACTTGAGTTTGATTAATCGTTACAATCAGTTATTTGATTTCAATTATTCTTAGAAATCAGAGAAGTATTCTTCGAGAATTTGATTTGTTCAGTTTCTGTAAATTTATGGGTGATAATTGCTCAACAATTGGTGTTACAAAGTTCTATATACGAATTCTTTAAGTTAATACTAAGGATTCCATGTATATTTTAGTTAAATGTAATGTTTTTTGATTTACTGGTACTATATTTGCGTTAGTTTAAGCGTATTCGAATCGAAAGTGAAGAATGACGGTTTTTTAAAAGCATTTTGCTAATTACTTTTCTACTGCAATTGATTATCGTAGATATTTTATTTTTGGTCGAACTAGTAAACGAGAGACTGTCCTCACTGTTGCAACAGGTTTCCGTTAAGAGAAATTTACGGGTGACAAGGAAATTGCAATTAAGAAGCAGACGACAACCTCGTCGGGGAAAACTAACGAACTACGGAATTTATGTAGTAGAACCGATAATCGGATTCTATTCAACGATATTGCTTCCGCGTGTTTCCTTCGGTCACGCAAACAAGCATGCTAGACGACAATAATTATTATTAGAATGTAAGTGCATGGCAATAATTATTATTAGCATGTAAAGGCAAGAAAAAAAATGTCAAGACACAACAGAACGATTGACGGTGTTGAATATCTCCGAGATTAATCGGTTTCTTATAAATGCCATCGAGAAATGAGGATTCTAAATAACGCATGAAACGAGTTTGCAAACCAGTATGTTGCACGACAGTTAATTAGAACGCCAAACGGAATAGACCGAGACTAGTCCAAGAGTTATAGTTAATTCATTATCAAGAAGTGACTTCTCTATTCTTAGAATGGAGGCATTAAATTATAAACTGAATTAAGCTTCGTTGCATCAGCTTCACTTCGGCGTTAGAAATTATTTTCTTTGAGGAAATTCAATATCAGTCACCTTTCCTTGTTAATTTTCTATTATCTTAATTGCTGTGTGCGCAAAGCATGTTTTTATCCCAATTACTTTCGTTGATGAAATTCCGTGTTGGTCGTGTTTTTTAATTAATTCAGTGTCAATTTACTTTTAGTTTGTTGATACATGGTATTTATCAGTAACTGGGATGAAAGTGTAGCAAGTACTGATGGGAATAATGACGATAATACATTCACTTCTAAATTATGTAGTTGGAAAACGAGAAAGATAAGGACTGTGTAAGAAAGTAAGCGTCAGTGTAGCAAATATCTACTCCAACAGCTACACAGTGAAACCAAAAGTGAGACATGAAGCTGGTAGCTTACATAATCTACGCATTTGCATGCGCCTATTAAAACGATACAGCTGAATAGCAATGAATTTCATCAGAGATTAGAACATATCTTCCACTGCTTACAAGTGAACTGGACATATTGTGTATGTATCCTAGAAGCAAACTTCGAAGTTCAACGTTTCAGACTTATACAAGTGTTCAGTGTACAAATTAATTCGTTGCCTACATGCTGCATTAATTACAATTCTATTTTAAATTTAAATAGCATTTTCTCGTTCTGCTGTTAATGTAGTGTATCTTGTATGTAGGTATAGTGAAGTGTATCTTTAAAAATCCACTTTATACACACCTAAACTTTGATACTAAAAAATTACTATTATCTTGTAAACAATATAATTTAAAAAAATCGGGTCTGATGATTTTTTATTACACAACAATCAGAAAATTCGAAAGATCCTTCGTACAAAATCGTGATCAATGAACATCCACACAGAAATCTTATATTTCACTGAAAAAGTGTTATTGCGGATTTGATGGTATATAAAAGGTATCGTGCATCATAAGCACTCGCTATCTGATCAGACCATTAATTTACAGTATTATTAACAGCGACTCATCCGTTTGAATGATGAGATATAGCGGTAAAAACTGGATTTACCGGCAGCGGAACTAGGCGAGTCATTCTGCAGCGCGATAACATCCATGAAAAGAATGGAAAACTTCATTTTTTCCTTGGATTGATAAAGTTCTTCGTAATAAGTGCGTACGGAATTGGCTTTTACATTTTAAGCTTCATAAGTATTCTAATTTCCAATTACTATATCTTAAACTAATAATAATTGACGTGATAAGTAATCGAGAAAAAAACGAAACAAGGAAGTTCGTGAAGAAAGTCAAACTCTCACGTTGGAGTGCTGAGGTCATAAAAGGAGCGGCCATTAATACGAAATAATTTCATGAATATTAAAAAACACGTGGCACAAACATTATAAAGTGTAAGCGCCGGAACATAATATACTATGTAAAGGCGCGCATTTTTTCTTTTTCTCATTTTTCTTGCCACGTTGCGAGAGTGTTTGCGTATTAAAATCAGCTCGGACAACACACGTGCCGCGGGAAAAGGAGAAAAGGCTGTGTTTTGCGCGAGTTTGCCGACCGTAAGTTGTAATCAGCGTTCGCGACCGGGCCATTAAAAGGTTCTTCGCGGAGAGAGCGGAGCGATCGTCGCATGTAAAATTGCGGCGCACGAATGTTACGCACGTACGTTATTAAAGAACGTGGTTGGCAATGAATATTCCGTAGAACGATCTTGATTAACTAGCTTGCGCTGTCCTGCGCCGGACATGGGTCCACGACAAAGACCCTTCGACCGACGTTAAGAACTGCTTAAACGTCGTGTCGTTCATGCGAAATGATTTCATCGAAGCAATTTCAAAGTAGAACGAGCACCGGAGCGGGCCATAAAGTGGAATATTTTACTGGTACCGGTCACTGTGTACACAGTATAAAGAATCCGCGGGGATGATGATTTGTTCGGAGGGATGTAAAGTAAGTTCTTCGTAAGTAACGGGTAAATTATCGAAGAGGTCTTTATAGAAAATGTAATTAGAACCAATAAGCAATTTATTTTCCCTTACTTTTCAATTGTAACTGTCTTCAATGTTGCATTAACTTCTGTTTTGCATTTAGTTCTGCACATTGATATGTATAATGATTCCTACATTTATTTATGTTCGTGGTTGTTGAATTGTTATTGTGTTCGATTAAGTTTTGACTGCTGAATATTTGAATAGTTTGAATGTTTTCAAAAGTTTCTTTTATAAGGTTGAATTTCTTTCGTTGTTTTGAACTTCAGACTATCCTAGATCGATAGGTTATAGAAACAGTTAACGCAAAGATAAATAATAATTAACTATGACGAAGAATTTAAACGTAGGATAAGAAATGAAAATGTGCAAGTTATGCGGTTTCATTATTCAACACGAAAGGAATGATCATTCTTTTCTAACATAATGGAGAATAAATTCGTGGTTTCGTAAGTCACCGATCGATTTGAATCGGAAATTAATTTCGTCTCTTGACTTTTACATGGGAATTGTATGGGAAACGTAGTTCTATTATAATCGTGAATATTTATTGCTTCGTATTTCATCCTCTCGTAGCTGTGCTCATAATGTCGATTCTTTTGAACCCGTTCAGTGCGGCGTGACAGCATCGCCGCGCGTAACATTGACATTAACATACAGCCATTGATGAACAAGCCACGACATTATTTACGTACATGCAAATACTTCACCGTTTGTAATACGTTAACTAGATTTATAAATTAAATATTTAATATCCTCCGTACATCGGAATCCTTGACATTATGTCAGATAAACTCTGACGAAGGAACAGAATGTAAGAAGTTTATATATCATGGATCGATTCAACGATAGAGGCGTGAGGAAAGTTCACGATGCTGCAACTGAATCCATGAATCGGTCTTGATAATTTAACGTTTCGAGTAAAATCGTTTATTTCTTTTCGAAACTTCGATATCGTTTCTGACATTCACTGTTCACGAGTGAAAATAAGGGTAAGAGATAGTAAAGACCAACCAGTTCTTGCGTTTAATAGATTAATTAAAGGTTTTCTCTAATTTGTTGTTTTCATTATGCTTCGTTTCAGCGAGCAATTTATTATATTAATTTCGAATGTATACGTCGCGACCGATCACCTGGTTTTCCCGTTCCAATTATTTTTATTATACCCTAAGGGCCGTAACACTCCTCCTTCCCCTTCGGTAATTGGTTTTTCATAATAAAATTCTCATTAAGAAGAAGCAAACTTATTTCAACGGATGGGATATAAAACAGCCTGTCGCTGGCGATCATTTTAAATAAACACAATTTAATCATTGTAATTTTATCGTTCTACCGTAACTGTATTAACTTGAACTATAGTATGAAATGCACGATTTTTATTATTTTGCATTGGAAGATCTACATTTTTTTTTAAGTGATCTTGAACTTTTCGGCGGCTGGCACGTAAAAATCTCGGAAGACTTCAGCTTTTTTTCACTTCCGAATGAAAATTCATGGAAATTTATGGAATTTATCGCGACACTCACCTTCCACTAGCGATGTCAAGAGCGTGACATTGGCGGCCTTCCTTCTGCCAGCTGGCAAGTTTAGTCCAATTTTCTCCAATTTTTCCCTAAGCAGCCGTCCGCCATTTTTCGATTTCGCCCTAGAAACAAGAGAAGACAATATAATCGGAGTTTCTAAAAATATCATCTATACCATAAAAACATGACAAATTAATACAATTCTAACCTAACACTTTATCCAAGTCGAATTTCACAGATCAAAATGGTCAACACTACTAAATGATAAATTGGTTAATTATTAACTCTTTACGCATATAGCGTGATAATACTGTTTTACTTTGAATATCATGGCGTTGACTACTATAATAAACGAGTGACTTGTATAAAAATGAAATGCGTCAGCCTGATTGCTAGAAAAACGAAGGAATTGGAAAAGAAAAAGACCAGACATTTTTTGCGATCGGTGTATCGCGCAAACTGTACCGGGTTGCAAAAAATTGAGGCGCAAAGTGTCACCTGTTACAACAAAACATACTTCGCGGCTGCATAATAACAAATGAATGTACAACGATGCACGTAGGGAGGCGAGTGTATGTTGCTTCTATAAATATAGAATAGATTTGCATAGACGTTGCACAATCATATTATTCGCGCATCCCGGTTGAGCCGATTCACTCAAATGTGTCTTTGTTTCTCCGGGCCCGTCTCATTGTCCAACCGGTTCGTCTGCGCGAACATTGTTCGGACGACGCGGCGAGCCGATGCTCGCGCGAGAATTTCGAAACGGTACTGTCTCATTAATCATTTTTGCTTGATCTTTGAAGGAAGAAAAAAAGAAATCGACGGGCTACAGGGAAGAAAGGGTGGTACGAGGGGAAGGCAAGCAACGACAGAGAAACTAGAAAATTAGCATAATCCGTAGCCGCGCGTGTCATCCATCGGCCATTGAGCAACTCGGCTCGAACGAGTGAGTCTATCGCGGGGCGAAACACTCGAAGACATTGAACGCGTACCGACAAAACTCGTAAGAAGGTTACGCTTCTGTGTCGTAATTGTCATAATATCGTATACTGATTATTAACAAATTTCTGGTATTAATATTTTAATGTTACTATATTTTAATCGTGCTTTCAATACCGTTAAAATTTAATGTTGACTAACGTTAATACTATAAATGGAATTATAAATATACTTATAAATATTATCGATATCATTATAAGAAATATTATTAGTAACCTTATCACACAGATAAATGGAGATAATAATGAAGTTACTTTTTTTCTAATTCGTTGACCTTACTTTTTGCTAATTGCAAACGAATGACATAGAATACTACATCTTCCTGACACGTTGAACGTAATCAGAAGAACTGATATTCAAGTACGTTAGATCAAGGTCTCGTGAAAACGCAAGATTACTAATTTGATGATTTAATTTAGAACGTAAGGAATATAGATCCGACGTGTTTAAGAAATATAAAAATGAATGTTTGCACTGTTGAAATCACGAATCTTGGCGGACACGTGACGCTAACATCGAGAATTCGAAGGTGTTCCTGGACGCACCTATTCATCCATCATCCGAGGACCAGAATAACGGTAACGCGTATCGCCCACCTTTGTTCGGTTCGGGCAGCTGGTCAGTCCGGTAATCTTTCGGTTCGCTCGGCAATTAATACACTTTACCGCTACAACATTTTAATGTATCTGCCCTGGGATCTACGCTGTTATGATTCTCGTGTTGCTTGTCGTGATTTCTCAATGCTTAGCTTCGATCTTTCGTGTACATACCTGCCAGCGTAAAAACCTCGCGTTCATTGGGTACGACGACGTCGGAAAGCATGTCTCGAATTCGAAATATCTTTTTTTCTTTCAACGAAAAACAAAAACGACCGATAATTCATTGGTATGTTTGAAAGTGCTTCGTAATGATATTTAAAATTGGCTTGAAACTATAAAAGATAATTACTTCCTGTACTTTTTGTATTTAAGACAATAAATGCACAGCAGTGAAAGAAAAAGTTCAAGGTCAAAGCGATCTCATAAGTAATGATTCACGTATAAATAAATGGCAAATAGACCTCCTTCGGTTTATATAAAGATAAACGCTCACTTCGTTTAATATCTGAAATGTAGCAGAAAATTAAATATCGCAAATAAATTACATTTAATTGAAAGTTGAAACTTTTAATGCTCAATTACCAATATTTATTTTACGTATCCTTGGCGGATCACGTGACGAACCGGTAAGCGGAGGACCGCCATCTTATGTCGTAACATTAAAATTGTGCCAGTTTTAAGCTGCGCGTATATACTTGCTCCTTAAAATTTGATTAAAAACTCTGCATTTTCTTTCGACCATTTAACTCAATATCAGTTCTTACATTCTTCGATTAATTAGTTCTTCAATCTTTGTCTTTCCTCGTGTTTCCGTTTTCATTAAGATAAATAAAATATTTTATAACCAACTATTTGACCTTGAATAGGTGTACATAAAGGACTGATACGTTTAGTGTTAAAACATTGTGTGTCGAAGTATTTCATACAACTAACAGATGTGGTTGACAAATGGAGAAACATACGAATTTGCAAAAGTAATGCGTAAACAAAGTATTATCACTATGTATACGTTAGAACTATTTGTTATACCTTGTGATATTGGTATATCCGAAGGAACGCGCGCTTAGACGTCATTTTCATATATTTATTATCGATGCCGTCGCAGCGAGTCCTTTGGACGTGACGAGAGCAATTCTCCACTCATTATGGAGTCTTGTCCCGAGAAGGATTCTTGTCTTCTTAAGCGAGCTAGGTTCGTTCGTTCGTTCGTTCGTTCGTTCGTTCGTTCGTTCGCTCACTCGCGCGCGGGTTTTCTGCGATATTCTTCGCGCCCTTCGGCTCGATACGCTTCCCCCTTCCGCCGATGCGAATCCTAGGATACCCTGCACCCCTGATTACTCGAGACATCCTCGAGTACTGGCATCGTTAATCGTCTACGACCGTCGCGCTCTATATTAGCGAACCGAAGGACCTTGCTTCCCCGATCGAACGTGTTCTCGATGCGCTGCTAACGATCGTCAATAAACGGCGACGCGAATGAGACACCAAATGTAAGGAACTCTAAAAATTCTTGGAAATAGGAAATGTAACATTCTTCGTATATTTCTAACTATGTCTTGACTATTTTGAAACGAAATCTTGAGAATCTTGTGTCATATTTCTTTGATGTTTAGCCGTTTTCGTAGTCTGGTTGGTTTAAGTTTTGAACATTTTTTTGTAAAGGATAGTTAGTTGTGAAGAGTATTTCAAATTTATTAAGTATGCAGTTCAGAAGATTTTAATAACATTGGGAAAAAATTATTGTGTGTCTCAATCGACTGGTGGTTTTTTTAGTTAATATAAATATTGATTGTGTTACAGAGAATTGAAAAAACAGTGAATCTTACGTAGATAATAAGTAAGCGATGATAAGTGTTACACGAAACAATTAACTCATTTTTTATCCGATCAACGACACAAGAGATTAACTTGTAGTACTGGCGTAAATACTACATCAGGTGTTAGCAACTTTTTAATCATTCTTTGTAATAACTCGACGACGATAACTTCTTACTCGGATTTAAGTTACGAGTGATTACGCTTGAAAAGCTATTCAGGTTTCACGGTGTATCGCATAATGTCCGTGTAAATGTTTGTCGAAGCGGCGCGGAAAAAAAAGAAGTTTACCTGCCACGCCAGGGAAGCGTAAACGCAGGTTTTTCACGTGGCAATCGTAAAAGGCAATTTGACCGTATGTTTTATTCATAATTTCACGTTTCATTTTCGTGCCTGTTCCGTTCTTGCGATCGGTTAACGACTCCGTGAATTATCCTTGGCAGCGAAACAATTTGCTGTTGTAATTTTCCGCGTTTATCTTGGAACATCATCGGCAATGACAAGTATTAATTTTGCATCGATGTTTCAGTTTGCACCCCCAAAAAAAACGCATATCTGTTGCAGCAAATATGCAAAAATTTCGAAATGCACGTGAAAATATAACGTCCCGGAAAAATAATCTCAATTTATAATTCTCCTCGACAAATTTTAAAAATAATTTAATAAATTGTATCATTGAATTTTATGCCACGACAAGTCTGTGTAGGTTATGTTTTTTCTATCATACCGCCAGTTCTTTTTTTTTAGATCTTAACCTTTTGCGCTAGAAAGACATACCACGCGCATCAAGGTATTTTTGTTCCAAAATTGTCAATGATGTTATATACACATCGATAATCTTGCTGCATTACGCGTATTAGATTGTTTTGAAATGCATCACTTCATAGAAAATTATTAATAAACAAACTTATATTACATATCTGCATAAAGTAGGTGAAAACAAAATTCTTCGCGCGAGACCTTGCCAAGTTCCTGTATTAATTTCCAGCGCAAGTAGTTAAATAACAAAGTTGCATTTAATTCATCTCGTGAATTCCTCGATGATGCAAACGATACAAGATAAGATCGTAAATTTTCTTTAATTTTCATATTTGTTCGCGTCTGTTCCGCCTCCCCACCCACTTTGCTCTCCTCTTGCTCCGTGTCGCTCTATGTTTATGACCAAACGGAGGTTTACGATCGACAGTTATATCGCATTGCAAAAGATCCTTCGGATAGAATTGTTTCCACCGACAGATAACTCGAGCTTCGTCGATTACTCGAAAAAAGATTAACGTGCATCTGCCAGTCGTATTACAGATCCTTCCTCCGTTTGCGATGATCCGGCAGGCTACTACTTCGTTTGAGCATCGTAACTTCTGAATTTATTGCCGACGCAACAGCCGGGGCGAATTAAAGAGAAGAAACTTAAATAATAAGTAGTTGCAAAACCAGAAATTCTGCACGATGCTTGATTACACAATTGCAATCCGGCGAAAGCTTGTTCCCTTGTAACGAGAAGAGTATCCCGAATAGTACTGATAGTTCACTGCGTCTATAATAAAGATAAGACTTCACGTCACATGAAACTTTCCCGTCTATTTTTATTTCCAGCAACAACTGTTCTAATTAACGATACAATGAACCTTCCGCAGCTGGAAACAAATAATCAATGCCTATATTCCTCATCTCCTAATTTAGAAAAGAAAAAATTGTAAGTACCGCATTTCTGTAATTAACACCTTGCTGACCGGTCACGAGTTTACGAGGTATACTCGTGTTTATCGGTTCGAGTTGTTCATGAGTTTCGTTGTATTTGCACTTAGATTAATTTATACCTGAAAGCAATATAGATGTTTATAAGAGCGTTCTAGATACTATTCATTAGTGTACATCATTTAAATCATTTGATTAGCATATTAGATGTGGATGAAATATGTATATTAAAGTTGAAAGACGTTTTCTGTAAACAAATTCCGTCGTCAGCAAAGTGTTAATATCACATCTAAATTTTTGCGCAAAACGTACAAAAAACACACGAAGAAATCGTTTTCCAAATCAATCCAACGATAAAATGATACCAAATCGCACGAACGATCCACGAGCTAACGGTCAGCAATTAAATGCACACCGCAGAGCATCGTGGAACTTTCGAACCGCTCGGCCTGACCGCTGAAACGTTCAACAAGAAAACAATACCGAAGAAAGACTGGAAAAAGGGGGATCAGAAAAACCGAATTCCATGATCGGGTCGCGGTTAATAAAATATCAATCCTGGTCGGTCGGTCGGTGGCGAGGAGTCGATAAACCAAGTTGCAATTTTAATATCGCCGAAGCGAACCGGCAATCGAGAGACGGGGTTGCGGGTCCGCGAGATCGCTTCGCAGAGCACTGTAAACCCGTCGCTCGTAAACCTTAATTCATCGTGAAGGTAGAACACTACGCGCCGTTGCGCCGTGGAAAAAGGGCATGCGAAGGAGCGCGGTGTGGCGGGGCGGGTGGACGCTCCGAGAGACAAAAGAAAGGCAGATGGGCACGGTAGAATCTATGGTTGCTGCGAGAGAAAGAGAGAGAAAGAGAGGGAGAGTGTGTGTGTGAGAGAGACGGAAAGCGGCGCGTGTAATTATCAGCCGGATCGCTATTCGAATGGATGAATTATATCGTCGCGGTTTGCGGTGCGCGTCGAATGCACGCTGCCCGCCCGAGGGCTGCTCGTACCGAGGAATTGACACTCGGAGCTACGCGATTATTAATGTCTCATTTGCATTGGGGATAGATCGGGACCTGCTTTATTGGCAGTTTATACCGCGATCCCTTTTTTCTTCGTCCCTTTCGCTCTTGCACGGGAATTTACTACTGATTCTGCCGCTGCAGGCAGCCCTTGACTATAGGATGCCGGATTGCGGGGAATGTGCTTAAAATTGTTGACGATTTTGGGAACTGAAACTCTAGTGACCTGTGTTCTTGAGTAAGATTTGTTTGATGAATCGAGTGAATTGGTAAAATTATGTTATTGGTCTATGAACGATTTAGCATTGAAGTTTGGAATAATCTGTGAAATGGAGTTAGCCAGTTCAGTCAGCTGTAGCTTTAACCACATATCGGAATGCTTGATACGATGTATTCTTCGAAAGTTCCGTTTAAGTCTCTGCATAATAAAACTTC
This sequence comes from Nomia melanderi, assembly GCF_051020985.1. Taxonomy (NCBI): domain Eukaryota; kingdom Metazoa; phylum Arthropoda; class Insecta; order Hymenoptera; family Halictidae; genus Nomia; species Nomia melanderi. The sequence continues at coordinate 8,911,155 of NC_135004.1, read as the reverse complement.
CCATCCAATATTATTAATACTTGAAAATTCATTATCACAATTGAACGCCACATTTGTTCATAAAACTAGCAGATGTTTTCGCACTCTTGGACAGGTGTGCGCCGAAGCTATACACCCTATCTTTTTGAATACACGGAATGACAAAACCACTGACTCGCACTACTTGCGATTCCCACCACGCCGCGTATCGGAAGCAATGCACACGAAAGAAACGGCGGCCGCTGCGAATGGTACCCGCCGGAAAAATCGGAGTCCGCGAATCTAGTGTGCACAGGCAGGCACCAAAGTTCCGGCACACCAAGTATCGCGTGCGTGAGATATATTCGCCGGTTGCCACGGTGATTTATCCACGCCTTTGGTGATAAAGCATTGCGCAACGGATAGTGTTCTGGCCGAGTAAAATGGCGAATCAGATAAAGAAGAGCGCTTCCCGCTTCCAAGAGGGAAAACCATAAATCAGCAGGCTGTCCGTGTTCGAGTATGAACCGACCGAATGAAGGCGAACTAGCGTTTATTAATTAACCGGCTTAGATAGACGTCGCGTAACGGTCCGAGGGTATCGGTATCTCCGCGCTGTGTGTATCCTCTATCTTGGCCATTGTCCCGGCTGATGATGCGGTCTGCTCTGATTCCTCTTAGCGACGTACGAATGTTCGAAATTGTACAACGTTTCCCACGGTGATAAGATAGGGTATTAGGATATTACATTATAAATATCGTTGGTATCTAACAAACGGAAATGTATTTATGAAAGGAAATATGTATACGACTAATTATGCAGGCTTCTGTGCACGATTCAGTATGCTAGTACAAACAATTGAAAATATAGATTTGACAACATAAATGAGACTTTTAATGTAGTTTTTATTGAAATCCTTATATCGCGCAGGAAGATTATTCGAATGTTTCTTTGTTATATTTTCTAAGGGATGTTCAATGAATGACATACGTCAGTTGTATAACTTTGCATAATTCTATGCTGGGACAATCGAAGTCTGATTAATCGAACACTATACTCATTTTTGTAATAATATAAATATACTTTATTCATAACGACATTCGAATTTCATAAAAATCTTCAAGATCTCAAGGATTAAGGACGAGGATTAATCAAACCCGATTATATCATATTTATGTGGTTAAATTATACGTGTAATCTCAACAGCTATACCCATCTCAATCAAATCATTTATATTTCAGAAAGATATTAGAAGGAAACGAGAAAATGAAAATCACAGAGGAATACTGATTCGATTTCGTAGTCATCCATCATGAAAACGAAACCGCGCATGTTAAAGAAACCAGAAATATATAAATATTATATTATATTATTTATTTCTCTCGAAATAAATATCGATGGAAGTGAAGATGGTAATTTTAATAGAAAAGCCGGGGATTTAACGAGGGACGATATTTCGTTACGCCGAGCGCAGTGCCATCAAGCAATGGCGCGTATCATTGCCCGACTATAGGAGAGCTAATCCCCTTATAAAATTGTATTATGCAAACGAAGCCCGGAGTGCAATGGAGACGGACCAAAGTTTCGACGCGATATCTTACCTCCGTAAGACTCCGCCAAGGAGACTCGCGTTTAAGCATTCCGGTGGCGATAGTCGTCTTTGTACCTCGGCTACCGTAACTTTGTACTTGCTGGTGCTGCTTAGTAACGATAATCGTCCGGGAACCGAACAGAACACGTCCGAAGGCTGCGCGTTCCCGCTCAGCATCGACTTCTCGCTCCTGTCTGACGGTTTCATGTCTGCAACAACGCAAATATGTCGGCGTTAGTACACTGCTGTCGAGTTATCTGATCGCTTAAAGATCAATCGACACGAGTGCACGTATCGTGACAGTAAAACTAGAAAATTACAGCTGACCCTTGATTTACACGAAAAACCATTTGATATATATATATATAGTATATATATAGGCTGTCTGTCAAAAGTTTGGGAACAATACATCGGTTAAAAGAAAAACTTCCATTTTTTGTAAACACCTTTTATTGGAGAATTTTTGGGTAGGATAAAAGAACATGGACATGTGTGTATTAGTGAAATATAAAGATATATAATTTTTGTTATTTTATTTTATATATTTATAAGATATCAAGTGGTTCCAAACTTTTCACCGGTAGTATATGTGTGTATATAAAACAGAGTTTGTCGGTGCAAGAGAAAACAAAATATTGGAAGGAAAAGCTAGTATAAGTTTTAGAAATATATATATTTATTTCACATGGCCAAACAAAAGAAATAGTAATAACGACATTTTCGGAAATAAAAGTACATTTTATTCCGTGTTACTACAATCAGATCGCGTATGAAAACTACGCGTAGATAGTGTTCTAATTTACCTCTTAAATAAGTGCCGCCTAAATCGAGGGTCAGGTGTATACGAAAAGAAAGAAAAGGAAATAGTTAAACTCTAGCACAGATGTGACGACAGTAACTTATCGTTAACTTCTTATGAGAACGCGTGAGGAACTGGATTGAATATTAATCATTAATAGATCACACAGAGATAGTAAAATAAATGTAGGTATTACTGTTAAATTTAAAATGTTATATCCAGTTATGATTGCTGAAATAACAATAGAATGGTTTCAAAAAAGACGACTGGACAGAGATTCGAATAATAATACATAAGTTAAATTGTTCTGTTCTAACTATCATGCTTTCTTCTCTTCAAATACAAAATTCAATAACTGTCCAAGACAGAAAGATTCCATCAACCCTTGCCCCACGAATATTCAATTTTTCGCATATCCTCAATTTTTCCTTCCTTCATTTTTGTCAGCTGATCCCGAAATCCAATCGTTTGTTGTTGTGTCGCTATTCTTCTCTACGCCTAGTACTAACTTAGTTTATTTCCTTCTTACTTTCATTCCCCCGTTCATCATGCTTACCAACTATCGTCATTAATCCCGTTCAATAACCTAGTCAATTTCTCCGAATCGATTGCTAACGCCAACCTTACTCTTTACCTTCCAGAAAATTCCTAAACTTGACCATCGGCATAATTCCCACGCTCTATCTTGTACACATAGATCAATCCTAAAATCATTCACCGAACAGATCACCGTCTAATTTAAAAAGATAAAGATTCCCCAGTCCTGCAACAAACACAGAGGAAACCGGCTACATTTGTCGCGGAGAACGTATCCCAGCCATCCCGATTCCAATCCATTTATTACAAAAGAATCGAGCGGTCCGAGCATGTACCGTGCCCGTCGCAAAGCACGAAAATAGTTCTCGGGATATTCCACAATTAATTTAATCCCGTTGATAAAAGGAATGCAATAATCCTCTTAAGATTACTGCACTTGGTTCCCGCGAAAGCTCAAAGAGGTTTTCAGAGACCGGTGGTGGTAAGGAATACCGAAACCCGAGTTTCTTCTGAAATTACGTTATCCCCAGACCCGATCCCTGTATAGGTGCATAACCGTGATCAGTGGAGCAATATCTTCGCGAAATATTTTAAATTCACCGTGCTCGTCGTCCCGTTTTCATTTCTATGCACCCGATAGTCTCGGCATTATTGCATCGTTGCTCTGGAATGCTTAATATAGGGCCGCGGGGTTCGGACAAAAGCCGTGTTATTACAAGGCAAATCGATCGTCAACTTATAACATGAAACTCTTCATCGCCGATCGGTTTCCCCGGGCTGATCATGAGATAGGTACTACACCTATGGTGGTTTATGGCCGCTCGCGGGGCGGGGGGAGGGGGGGGGGCGAACTCGATGAGCTTCGAAATTCTTCGGCAAAAATATGCGCCGGCACTATCGCATCGGAGCGCAACATTTTTCTTCCGAAATTCGATATCCCGCGCGCGTCCATCTTGCACGCGCGGGCCCGCTCGCCATTCCCCATGAATATTCACGTGACCGGACGGAAATGAAAGTTCTCGCAGATAACAGGAATTTCGCAACTAGAATTTTCGACTGCGCGTTATTGCCGCAACCGCGATCCGCGCGCGCGACGCGAGGGAAATTTGCTCAATATCCGCGGCCGCTGGCGAACGCTGGGGAACTTTTCCGTCTGGAAATACCGACGACTGAAAGTTCGTTGAAAAACTGGTCCCCGTTCACGGCTATATCTATTATTAATTCGCGGCAAAGAAAATCTAACCCCGGAATTCGTTCGTCGTGGTCGCCGTTTTCATTTCTTTTCCGCCTTATCGGAGAAAACTACCGTGAATTGTGATATACCGGGTGTACTGTAACATGTAAACGTCAATAGGGACACGGGACAATGGAAAAACTGCGAACGTGCGGCGTGTTTCGCTCTGTTTCGAAGCTCACGGGTATTTTCGTTTTTGGATCATTTAAATGGAACCTGCCACGATTTGTATGTATCCGTAAAACTATTGTCCCCTGGACATTTATTGATCTTATGTTTTTTTAGTTCTCGTTATACTTTGCTTTTCTTGAATTTTGAAAAAGCTGTGATATTCTTTGGTTTTTGCGGCATGCAAATTCTCAAGATTTCATGCAAATTGAAGATCGGCGGTCACTATCTTATTACTAACCGGTCGAGTCCCACGGGTTTTATAGAAATCTGATCGAAAAGTACCAAGCAGCAAGATCGCGCTTTCGTTTTAATTGAGAGACTGAATTACGCTTTTCTATTTTTACATAAAAGAATTCTAAATACTGCGATCGTTGCATTTTTTTAATTTTCAAGCAGGTAATAACAAATTCAAATAAATAAATGAACATAATTTGATTCTGCGAACCGATAGGATGTACACATAAAACTGTGGAAACAAAAGAATGGATATAACTTCGATACAAGAACAAGTAGGACACACGTTCATATGATCTTCCTGCATTATTTTTCTGAACTGTTGGAATGTGCTGCAAATATTACGGTACACATTGTATATATCGAGCGAACGGGGTTGCTTCTTTGTGTGAAAATTATATACGTTTATCGAACGAGTTTCGATTGTGGACTCGCAAGCTGTTCGACGATTTTGTTTAACATTTGTATTCATGAAAACGTAAAACGGTGAACCGGCTGCCGGTCAAAGGGGTGGGGAAGAGGAAGAGAGTGCAAACAAGTTGTCAAGTAGAATCAATCCGCATCGGAGGCTCGATCGGTCAGGTCAAACGGGTAATAAATTTCTGCGCGAACCAAATAGGACGACCACGAGGTTTGTTCCGCGCTTATAAATTGTAATCTCGGGAACGATGCAGTAGATCGTGTAACGGTATGCCGGCTGCCGATAGCAATATTAGAACAATTTGGCGATACCGAGGTGTACAGACGTTAGTGTGTTCTCCTTGCATTTATCAGTTACTTTTGCAATGCATACCGGAGGAATTGTATCACTGTGTACTATTATGTTCTTGTAATAATAATAAGAAAATACTTATGTAGATGGGCAGGAAAGTTTTAACGACGATACTCAAACTTTGTAAGATAGAGAATACGGTCTAGTGAATTTTCAGCCATTTTGCTTGATTTAGACTGCATGATACCCCTTTTATACATTTATAATCATATTGTCATTTTGTATATAGATTTTCACAAATTCACAATCATATTGCAACTTCATAGATAGACTTTCATAAATTTACAATCTTATTATTTATTTAACAATTCACAGTTGCATTATTTATTTAACATATTCATGTTAAAACATTGACAAACAAAACAAATTTTGAAACATTGCTTTAATCAGCACAGGAACAGAATTTCATTAGAAATTCATATGAATCATTGGAATTGCTAATCTACTTTTAATGTAATTATCGTTTAATTACTGCACATACTTTTCCATCGTTCAGCGCGGAAGTTAATTATGATACAACCCAATATATCATCGAAGCTCTCTAGAAACTGTTTCGAACCGTTTAAAACTGAAAACCGTTGGCTCTGAAAAGTTCATACGAAATATCAGAAGATGCCATTTCAGGAACGAGGAGATGAAACGAATACATCGGTTATTATCAAATGGTCGAAGTTATCTACCTCCGATATCTACGCCGAGCAACCGCAAGGTGCACCAACTTACTTCGTGGAAATAAGTTATGCTTTTGCTTACGTTAGCCGTAACCGAGTAAAGCGTGTAATTACTCAGGGCCGTTTTAACCTTTCGCTGTGCGAATTGTGAAACCGTCTCACTCATCGATGGACTCTCTATCGGTCAATAGATCGGGAGTTAATTAAGAAGGCATGTATCCGTTAATTCAGCGCGAACAGAGTATGGAATAGACGGTTTCGTGACATTTTCAGGTGGGCATCATTTCCAATGGAATTTTCTTGATACGACGGTTATGTACAGATTGAAACATTGTAGTATGCATGTCATATTTCATAAGTAACTTCGTAATTTCCATAATATACATCCAACGGTGATATGCATATTAAACAGCTGAAACTTAATTAATCACTACAGCCTTACACAGGGTAAACTACAGCCCTTTAAATGCTTCAAATTTTTGTCTCAAAGAACTTGTTCAATATAAATTTAAATATTTTAGAATTTTAGTTTTAAAATAGTAATATAATTTCTTCAAATCTCTCTACTTTTTATTTCGTATAATTAACCATTCTGGTAAACGAATGGCTCGAATATAATTTAATCTATCAATCTTCCATTTTCAACGGAAACAAAGGATGAAGCTAAAAACAGTAAGAAAATCAAGACATTACACGGTATTTGTTGGGAGCGATTAGAATCCGGGGCCGTAAATTCTCGGTACTTGTTCGAAATTTGCTGGCTAATGAGATTTTCAGTCATCTTTCATCTTCCCAGCAACGGGAACGTATAAAAGCGCGTGTATTCACAGCAACATCCTCGGCCCGGCATCCTGGAACCGCCGGCGTCTTGTCCCAACCGAGATAACGTCTAGGAAGTCGCCACTAGATAATTTGTCACCGACGAAACGTGGATATATTACCAGCGTCGTCGAAACAAAAGTGCCAACGTGCTCGGTCACGACTCCTGGAACCGTGAAAACGCGTCTCGTGAACCGCGCTTCTAGTTAATTACCGAGCGTGCTCCGCGCCGATAATTAGGCACGAAGAATTTGCAGTAATTGCGATTTCAATTGCCCGATTTGATACTCATCACTTCTCCGAACAAAACTGTGAAACCTTTCAGATAATCTACAAGATTAATTACGAATCCAGTGTCTTTTCCTTTGCCATTATTCACTTTTACACTATTCATAGAATTAACTCGAATCGTTGAGATATAATATACGTTGCAATGAAATATCGTATATTCATCGTTTCAGATACAGATAATAAGAAACACTAAATTACATTTTGTCTATAGCATATTTGTATGTTTAACACGTTCGCGACCAACGTCGCGCATTTGAGACGCCCAACATGCACTTTGCGTAAAGAAAATTAAATTACTTTCACGTATGTTTGTATGTAGAATTGTAACGCATTATATAAAATGCAAAAAGTTGACGCAAGTTTTTTCTTAAATTTTAGTCGTATTTTATAAAGACACTTTGCTGGATGCAATAAAATATTGTAACTATAAGGACTGCTACTGAAACAAACGCTGGCCGCGAACGTGTTAAGAAATCAGAAAACCCATTGTTCTTGGATAATCTTTGTCCTCATCCTACGAAGTAATCCATTTTCAAAATAGAAAAACACGAGGAAATAGTTTCGATTGAGATTGTAAAGTGTTCACTGGCACACTGAATGGATAGTTTCCAATAGACAGCTGGATGGTCTCCACTTAATAATAGCCTGCACTTACGCGAGTAGCTTTGGAACGCTGGAAGACTGTCACGACAGTTGATTCTCCGATTTCAATCGCAGGAGGATGAAAGGCGGAAAATTGCAAAAGGAGAGAACGTTACATGACGATCATCCGGTGTTCAGCGGGCAGGATCGAGAGCCGCGTGGCGCGATTTACCATCAAACTGTCCGCTCGTTAATGTTACTCCGTCGTAACTTTCTCAGCATTGTATCGCCGATTCGAGCGTAGAAAGCAAACTTCGCCCACGTTGCGCCTCTTGCTACAGTCTACTTGTCAAACGGTCGCTCCGTTCGTCGAGATCCGTTGACGTCAATAAAGAGGAGTTTTATTCAGCCGAGCAGCCGGGCAACAGCGTCGATTTATCGTTATTCGAGGATTTAATTGACTGCCCACGCTCCGGCACAACACAGCCGACTTTGCTTCCGCTTGGGCCTTTGACGAACGATTGCCGATCGACGGTTGATTTAATACCAACAAACCGTATGCTATAAAGATCTTTTAATCTATTCATTCGAAGTGTACTAATGAGTCAGTTCCATGTTTCTTCGTATTATTACCCGTTCGTCCTTCATTTTGCTAACTTCATCTGGTCGATAACGTGAATCTGATAATGAAGAAATAAATACTTCAACTCGCGAATACTTCGATTGAAAATTCAAGAAATAAAATATCCGTTCGCACGGCTACTTGTAACCACCTTGTGCTTCTGTTGCACTCTCTCGATCGTTAGGGACTATCCATCTTCATCTTCGGCCGCGAGACAGCAGTCAGTAGCTAGCCAACGAGAATACAGATGAAATTATTCCCTCCACTTTGGAGTGTCTTGATAGATTTTCCAGTTTATGCGACGTTACGAGTGAAGAACTCTAGTTTATTTGTAGCATAATTACCGAGCTTGGATCTACCGACTAGTACGTTAAGCGAGGAAACTTGTTTCTCTTTTGGAATTATCTTCGAAAATCCCCTTCGCTATATAATAAAGTGAGACGTAACGATAGAAAAAATTCTCTATAGTTTCGTCTCACTCCCTCGCATTCGGTCTCGTTTCCGTTCTCTGTTATTACCCCCACCAATAATGACCATGCGTCGAAAGCCGACGCAGCCCGAGCATCGTGAGCGAAAGAGTTCCCTTGCCCCTGTGCATTTATAAACTTAAGGTCAGCTTGACTAACGTGAGAACAAGACTGTAGAATCGAAGGATGTTTTTCGAAAAAAATAAAGAACGACTAGCCTCATATTTTAGCACTGAAAGCGTATCCATCGATCACGGGCGCAACACGTTCCGGAAATGTGCGCGAAAATACCATGTAAGAAAATCAACAGTGAAGAAAGAGGTGTATCGATGAAGGATTGGGTGCGGTGTAATGGATCCTCATCGAACACGTACGAAGCAGGAGCAGATTGCCAGCTTAGTAGCACCTTTGCACGCGTATTGGCGGTGGCTAATGGCGATCGTGGTCCGTGGCGAGGGGTGCAATTTTCATTCCAGCGGAAACAGCCGGGAAGCCAACGGGAGCACAACGACCGGAACACGTTGGCCGTCAATGAAGCAACTTTGCCCGATCGAAGGGTAGCCGCTGCGGGAGGCTACCACCTGGCACAGGTATACAGCCACGGATCTTGCACCGGCTCAGACAGAAGGCAAATCTCTGGTAATTTGCCAGGAATGTGCAAACCTACACGTTCGCGGGTAGGCGTTCGGGTTGCTCAGAACTCGTCGCCGAGAAATTCGCGATAATGAGCTTTAGTTTGAGTGTCGCGTGGAAACGCGATTCCGCGGTGCGATTCTGGGATATTTGAACATATACACGTACAATTTAAGTAAAATGATAATAGGAATCCGTTTCTTTTGCATACGAAATGGAATTTATTTTTCTAGCCTAAAATTTGTGGCTTAATATTGGAGATGCTTGGGTCTTTCAATGTTTAGTGTTTAGCACAAACATGTAACGTTACAGGGTTTTGAGAAATAAAACGAATTGGGAGTGTGATGCAGTAAAATAGAATTTGTGTTGTTAAATGGAACATTTAGATTAATTTTAGGTAAAATTTTGAGTCAGTGTAATATAAGGGAAAAGGTATTTCACGAATTTGATACATATTTGTTTAAATCATAAATTATTGGTGATGTACTGATTGGATTCTGGTATTTTCAAGTTTGTGTAATTGATAGTTTGAAGTTTATGTAATTTGTCTTTATAACTGTCGTGTTTACGATGCAATTATTCTCTTCTGCATCGATTTCTTTGTTTACTGAATGATCCACACGAAAGATCGATTGGAATATCTTGATCACCTTGACTCCATGAAAATCTACGCGTCGCCCTTTCTCGGTTCACGCCCTTCCGTCCACTGTTGCACGTGTCTCGATGTGACATAGATCAAGACACAGTTTCAGCCCGAGACACGATAGATATTATTGAGATAACAGAAGAGTAATTGGGAACAGCGTAGGCTTAGACGTGAAAGCGACCGGATTCACAGACCTACTCATTTTTTCCACCGCGCGCGATTTCGTAAACGCAACAAGCATGGCCGCCGCTTCCGGTAATTAAGCTTTGAAAAAAATTATAATCGATGGCTTGTACGAGTTTTCTCCGTTTTTCTAAGACCTTGGAAAAGATCAAAGGCATTGAAATAGTTGCAATCCCATAGCCTTTTGAATTTTGTATACAATCTGACATAATAGTCAGGGTACTTGTGTGGCAAGAATAATTAAGGCACCTGTTATAATTATACATAACACATTGTTTTGTATCCACCAAGTATGCAACCACCTCGTATCGTTATAATTATTCTTTTCTTTTAAAAAAAAACCGTCGAATTGTTCTGTTCTTAACACGCCGATTGCTGAATCAGTCTAAAAGACTTTTTTAACGAAATAGGATTTGAAAAATCAAGATTTTTTCATAACGATTTTCTTTACCTTCTTGTGTCTCATAAGCCCAATAAAATTCGGTTTTTTTTACATCATCAGGAAATTAATTTTTAAATATAACCCGCTAAAATGTAACACACTATTCTTAGCGTATTTCGCGGAACATATGAAAATTCCACGTTACAAAAGTTATTAGAAAAAAAGAAATTACAATAACCTAGCTTCTCAAATCGTACATCAAGATACGTACAATCGAATCTTACAAATATTGAAGAACTTCTCCTTGAGACTTTGTTTGCATGAACTTTTCGTTGCCCAATTAAATTGGATAGTTAAGATTCTACAGTTTCTACTAAGAAATCACAGAAAACCGGTAAACAGTGGTGTAACTCGCGGAAAGATGGCCCGCTTTTTAAAAAAGAACTGTTATTAAATGTTTAAAAAAACCTATCATAAACACTATTGACACCTAACAAAAAATAAAATATGTTTATAAACATAAATACACCTATACAAGAAGAGTAGGTTTCTATGCCAGATTCAGTATACCATTGAAGAAAATTGAAAACATTTGACAATTTAAATGAGATCAGGCCATCTCAACCGCAGAGCCATCTCACTCCGGATTACTTTACTGGAAACCCTTGGCCGACAGTGTGTGTCAAGATTAACGAGAAACAGATCCGCGGAACACGAAGAAAAGTTCCGTCTGAACGCGATAAAAATGATGAAAGCAATCTGTCCGCGGAATGCAGGTATACGCGCGGACGCCAATGAATAGTCATCGAAGACGGGACGATTACTCCGTGGTGATACTCAATTTATCAATCGCCGCCCCGGCAGAAGAAATCCGTGAACGACGATGCGCCGTCACGAGGATTCACTATTATCTATAGCCCGGGGCTGTTTAGAGAAATCATTTCGATGCCCGATGCAACAGCGTGTCCATGATTTTAATGAGTCTACTGTGCGGCCGCTTATGAACGGGCACACATGATTTATGGCGTGATTACATAACGCGATTATTACACAGGTGTATTGATAAATTAATCGACCCGCGAGCCGAACTGCAACGCGATATTACCGACCCGAACCGTAAATTAATCGTGCCGCGGTATTCGTTACTTTGTAATTAAGTCAGCGGCCTGGCGCGTTAATGCGAGTCGCGTTGATCCGAATCACCGATAACGGGTGGCACTTTCGGAAACTCACCTGTTCGACATAATGTGTCAGTGAGTTATGAAATCAATTTTTCCGATCGTAAGGAAATTTCTTTCGCGAACCGCACGTGTTCGGCCGACGGTTCGTTGGATATGGGAATATAATGTTTTAATTGCTTTTTCCAACCGATCATTTGTTTCTTGGACAATATTTTGCACAACATTTTTATTGCGTATTACGCAGCCTATTATTAATCAAATTCGACATGAGATATCGACTGGACAGGTATTATACGTAACGTTTGTCTCGACGTTCTATATGCTCGTCTTGTAACGTCGAAATGAAGACTTCACGCTGAATTGAATAAAATCGAGTACTGTAAATAATAAGATCAAGTACTGTGTTTTTACGGACGGAATATTTTTCTTGTTAGGATAATGGAAATGACAAAATAACTCTTCCGAGAACGGTTTCAGAAAGAAATCATAAGTTGAGGAGTAGAAATACAGTTTCTCTCCGTAACGTCGCGACGAGCAGGAAATTAATGAATCGATCGTGAAACGTCCACTAAATTATTAAAAAGTAATGTAATTGATATATACAGATAATTGAATATATACAGAAATAACACGATAACAACACGAGCTGTTTGAAGGTTCCGATAAAAAGAATCGTTCAGAATAAAATTGATTTCGATGAATCACAGTCACCGGAATTTGATTAAATTCATACCGTCGTAAACCGTGGAACTGTGAAGTGCACACAATCGTTTCATTTGTAATCGACTTACAATTAAAAATAATTGTAACCCCTCGCTTTAAATTTCGTTTGCCGTCTTCCTTATCCGAGTTATATTATTCTGAATCACTTACTATATAAAAAGAGAGAATTTATGCGTTTCTACTAAGTGTATGCTCCTAACAGTTAATTATCGATCACAGGAAAGTAGTGTTTAATATCCACTCGAAGAAAGGATAATACAAGGCAACAGGTTAATATCATATTTCAGGTATCCAAGCAGCGCTTACAGATACTATAACACTTAAAAAGATATCATAAACAGTCTATTAATAATTCAAATCCTTTAACATTTTCCACAGTTACCTCTTCAATCCAACAAAACATCAGAAAGGTAGTAGCTAAACAACACAAAAAGAAACATAAAAACCCTACAGGCAATCATCCTCTACAAACAAAAGTTCCAAATTCGATTTGAACAATGAAATCCCAACCCACTAAATTCCATTTTCAAACGTCACGCTCAGAAGTTTCCACGTGTCCAGCGAATCGCAAGGCGAAACCAATTATTCTCTCGCTTCTGAAACAAAAAACCGATCCAGGCGAACACGTAGCTGATTTTTGCGCAAAATCATCGTCATGAATACAACCGAGTAAACAGTGCTGGTAGAGATCCGTCGATGGCCGTGTCGGGCGTGACACAACGGAAACACACCTAGCGTGTCGTATGTATCGTAGACACTCATGCATGTATACGCGAGTGCGTGCGTGTGTATCGCACACGCGTGAAAGCACTTAATTTGCAAAAGCGAAGCGAATAGCCTTGAGCCGGTACGCCGAAGTTCGCAGCACGTGTGCACGTGGAGAGGGCAACGCGCACGCACAATTTCCTGGGCAATCAACGGCCCCGGAAACTTAACCAATCGCCGCGTTACGAACGAGTTCACTTATTTCTCGACCTTGATTGGTTACCATCGGCGAGCTGGGGTGTGACTTTTCGACCCCGTGCACCCGGGTCGTGGAAAGGGGGCGCGCGGAGGCTCTCTCGGCGCGAGGGGATTCCCACCTGGCCCGAGGGCAACCCAGCAATGGTCCTCGTTAATTTCATTAGGGGCTGATTCCGTGGAGGCTCCACTGCCCTCGTACAAAGATGGTGGCCATCCTCCATCCGTCGCGCGTCAACGATTCTCCACCCCGATTCGGAACGGAACAATGTAAAAAGGCACTTACTGCGCCTACGACGTTTCGCTCGATTGAAATCGATTTGCCGTGACTGGAGGACGCGCCCAATCGTTTCTAAACGGGTTACGGTACACGGGACTTGTCTTTCGGTTTCGTTTAGCGATGGGATTGCTCGATCGTTATTAGAGCAACGATCACTGATTCTTTGAACGTTTTTATTTGGGACTTCTATGACGGGGCTTAAACGCTTAACGGTGTTTTTCTTCTTAACGATTTTGTAACGAAGATTGTTCATTTTATCGTTATGGCTTCTTATTTGTGTTGCTTTTAAGGAAGATGTGAATAGAGTTTTAGATGGACCGTTTGAATCTAGAGAAATATTGTAAATTTAAATGTTCAACCAGTAAATACGTAAGTTCCAGTTGTCGAGCGGTTAAGCAACTGTTTGTTTTATGCGAAAATGAAGACTTTAAAGTATACAATTGAATGTATTGAATGAACTGTACGATTTATTACAGTTCTGTACGAGTATTATTGTCCGTTACTCTGCGGCGGATTTTATTGTATGATTGTTAAACACTTGGGCACATAGAATAGAATGAAACTGACGTTTATATAACGACTTAATCGCGCGTTTGTTCTATAATATCTTTAATCTTTTAAAGTTCTGAATAGAAAATATACATTTCCGTGAAACTCTCGTTTTTACAAGCTGTCTTGGTAGACAGCCATTGGTACACACCTGCATAAACAAACCAACATACAATGCACAACCTATCGAGGAATGCAGGTATAAGCTTCGACAATTTGCGCTTTTATGTTCAATTTAAGTTGACTGTAACGATCGAACTGACGTCAAACAACAATGGAAATGGCCCACGCAACTTTCATTTACAGTTCCTCCGGTAGCGCGATAGACATCGAACAGCGCGATTCAGCGATTTGAAAGCAGAGTGTGTAACATGGCCGAAAGGGATTCGACGATGAACCGTTCGTTAGATTAAAAAAAAAAAGGAAAAGGTAGAACAGAAAAAGAGAATCATTGGGAAGGAGAAAAGGTGGCGTCCGTTGACCTCGTTTGAATGATTAATTAGTTGTAATATCGACTACGGTTCGAATAATCGGCCTTCAGACTCGCCGCTGCCGGAGGACGACTGATTAACCACAAAAACTCGTTTCTTTTCCTTACGCGGCGGCACAAGGGATCTATGGATCGGGCCACCCGTTCTCTCTTTCTCGTCTACATGTGTCCGCTAAATAAGAAATTACCCGGTCTTTAAATTCGCTAGCTACTTTCGCGTTTAGGCGTGTCGCAAGTGCGTCGTAAAATGTATCGGCGCCGCTAATGAATGCGTCGCGAGTTATACGGCGAAATCGTGGAATTTTTCGACGAGCATGACTGCTGATTGACTGACGTTCAGCGGACACTATGATCTACGATCGATTTTGGGTGGGCTCGGTGCACGGTGGTACCTGCCGACAAAAAGCTGGCTGAAATTCAATTTTTGAAGTATGCAACACCATTTTGTCGAAATTACAACTTGATAAAGTTTAGAGCAGCTTAGAGGTTTAGAGCAGTCAGTTCCATAATTCTTTTAATAGTAAAAAAATCATCATCCTGTTAAATTCGATATTTTAATTGCATGATTTTTGTAGAAAGATGAAAGACAAACAATTTTTACATAAATTTACTTTAAAATTATTTTTATATCAGTGATATTAGATTCGTCATTTTGAATTTTGCATTTTTGATAGAATATTCAGATGTAGCAACTCTAAAAACAGAAGTATACCAATTTTGATAAAAATCTTGTGAACTTCTGAATGTTGGACAGCTTTTCGTCAAAAGGCACCGTTGTGCGGTGTCTCGCGCGCGCGCAGGAACATTGGTAACGAAATTTTTGGAATAATTTTATCCATTTTTCGTATTTAAGCTTTTAATGTCTTGTTTTACAAAATTATGTTGGTGGGACGATTATAAAACTTATTAGGCAAATGTGAATGTTATCACGTTGAGATTGATTAAAGGCAAACTTTCTTGGCAATGTAATAACGCAGATGGATTCTTCGATATGATAATGGCTTAATATATTCTACACATCCAGAGAAGGAACTTTAGGTTGAATATTAAATTATGAGGTGCTTTTGATTGATATATGGGGAAGTTGTTATTTATGACTCTGCCTAATGCTATACATAGATATCTCTAGGAATGAAGCCCACCCGAGATTCGAGAACCGACATCGACAGATGTCTGATTATACATTGTAACGTGAACTCTGAATTCATGACATCTAAAGAACTTATTTAGAAACCACAATTGTACACAGAAAATGTTAGTACAGCCGAAATTGGACGATGCATTATTAACTTCTACTTTTCTATCTGCAACAAGTATTGTCAAAATAAGTAACTTTTCTTTTACTATCATCAACTTGTATCTATGTATTCTGTTACCACAGAAAAGTTATTTCACGTTGCTTTAAATTTGTTTGAAAATTAGTTTTATTTGATTAAAAAAAGCTTTTATAAAATGTTGATTGTTCTGCTATAATAATAATAGGTGACAGTAAGGATTTCGTTTCTCTTTTTCTGGGTTATAATTACCATAAATGACTGAGCATTTGTGTATGGTATGAATGTATACCAACATTCGTTAACGTTTGTCAGAACCGATTCACCGATTTGCATGCGCCGAGACGATTTATCCAAAATAAAAAGTCTTCGGTTTTGATTTTTTTTCGAGATTTGAGACCAAAGAAAAATCAGTTCATTCCAATACCTTCGAGCTACCGCTAAACTGGAGCACGTCGGGGAGTGACGAAGGAGCCAAGGTAAGCTGCAAGTAATTGTATAACCGGCTTCCGAGAAGCGGAACGCGTATGTTGTGTCGGCGATGTATGTATTTGTCGTTGCTGTTACCGATCGGCTGAATATTCCAACAGTGACGAACCAATTCCGCGCGATTGTGTGCGTCAATGCGAGCAAAAAATTCGAATTAGAACTTTCAACTTTCGAGAGATGGCGAAACACTTACATCAAAATATTGAATATAGAAAAACCGTGGTATAAAACGATTCAATACAGATCTTGTACAAACAACTAGAAAATAAGGTAGTAAACGTTACACTTTGTAATTTACTAACTGATTCGAGTAGAAAGCCATAACAGTATAGTTACAGAAAAGACAGCTTTACTAGAGAATTCATTTACCACAACCAAACAAGCAAGAAAGTATACAAAAGCGTTCAAAAGTACCCGGCTAGATTATTTTTGGAACTTTTTTTACACGATTTAAGGCTTCAAAAACTTTTTGTTATTATGACATATAGAGGACATATTGCGTGAGAGGATACTGTAAAAATATCACCATCTATTCTTTCTGTATGTTCAAAGGTTTTCGATCAGAGTGTTTAAAAAAGAAAATAATACTTGTTTTCTATTTTTTAACAAATTTGATTATATGAAAACAATGTTTGAAGTTTAAAAAAAAATTATGTGAACGAGAAAGCTATAATAGATTATTATAAAAGGACTATTATACAGTTTTCGTTAAAATGAAATCATTCGTTTACAATGTCACAACTGTATTCGTGCGCCACTGTGTCAACAAGAAGGTTCATTCGTGAAGCATTGGGAAGGTTACATAGTTGCGTTCAAGTGAACACGGATTTGATTCGCATTTCGAGGGCCAACAATGTCACGGAACGTCCCTCGAAACAAAGGGACAAAGACGCGCAACAGAAAAATAGAAAGGCGAGAAAAACTGGCCAAATAAGCCGTCAGGGCGCAAGTAACGAGGCATATAATAACCCACAGTGACATTCGAACAAACAGCCATCTGTAGGTAATACCCCTGTGGTGTGTAACGCCCCGAAAACTACGCCCCGCCAAGAAATTACAATGACAATGAACGAAATCCGATCCGCCTGCGGGCATACCACTCCAGTTTTGATTTTTTTCGTTCGCACCTCCGTCCCTCGCGGAACGTATTTAGCGTTTCGTATCACGACCGGTGCCATTTCTGCCATTGTGCCGCCTATTCAAGTAAGCCTGGAGTTACCAAACGTCCCGAGGGTTCGTTTCGTTTTATAATTAAAGACTAGGTAAACACTTTCTAAACGTCGCCATTTCGAAAAATATTTCATTCGTTAAGAACTGTTATTCGTTGCGTACTCTGTGAACGTTGTTGACATTGTAAACAAACAAATTAAGATGTAGTGTAGGAGCTCTATTATTTGCATAGGGTTTGTTTGGCTATTGTTTAGCTTGATTATTCAAAGTTCTTTAAAACAATCGGGTATGTATTTCCGTAAAGTTATTTCCAAGGCATTATCACTTTTTACAGTAACTCTACGCTTACGTAATATTGTTCTTTTCTTTCTACTCGGGATCATGCAAATACGTTTAGCCATAAAACTCTGCGAGACTATATATGAATGCCGGGAACTATTAAAAAATAATTGAACGTTTACACAAGTGTTCAATGCTTTACATTCCAGTGTTTCTTTCGCATATAATTAAAAATCCAATGAAATGAATATGACAAACGAGAAGACTTCGCACCCATAATTATATTTTATGGACTCTTACGTGAACAACAGGGTTTAATCTGATTGCCGTAAATGTCGAACCGAATAAATCCGTTTCTCTCAGTTTCGATTACAGTTCGTTAACAATTGAACAAACACAAACATAGATTCTCAATAACATTGCCAATTAGTAATATTTCGCCTAATTCTGGTAAAGAATCACTCTCATTTTCGCTCAGAACTATAACAGAGTTGCATTCTGATTTAAGTCTTGACGTCAACGTTTCGCGTCACTCTTCTCGAAAGTAGTCTTGCTCGAGATTCCAGCCATCTCGGTGTGCGGTGTAGAAGGAAAACACCTGGGGGGTAAAATCCGTCTGCCACGGCTGCGACGGGCCTACCAAGCGGGCCCGTGACACTTTCGCAACGTATCGCGTCCGTCTGGCCGCGATCCGCGATACGGTTCCCGCGATCACGCGCAAAACCGGGAGGATCGCAGCTGAATCGCAATTCAAACTAGGGACGTTGTCTTTTCTGACTAAGGATGTTCCAACCCAACTAAATGCAAATAAGATGTCGGTACTTTTTATTTGGATCTATTTTGACCCAAATTGCGAAAGACTTCATTTAAGTTCTCACCGATTTAACACTAGATTTATGGAACGAGTCAACTTGATTCATATTGAATTTTATAAACGTTATTTGGTAAATGTTTGGATTGATTTCGATTGATGCAGAGACACAAATGGGTATGTATCGTAATTGTTTACTCTTGTAACCTGTAATTTCTAGAATATAAATGAACGGATGTCAATTTTTATAAGAACGATAGGACAAACTGTAACAGTGAATGTCCGTAAATCTAGTGTTAACACAACTTGTCTTCACAATTGATTATGTAACATTAAATAACGTGATCATCGCATGTCACAGAAGCATGTTCGATAAAATGTCTAAAAAAATGTATTGGTAATAATATGAAGAACTTGTAACACTAATGCTTATTAACACTAGAAGTATTGCAGCTATCAAAATGACGGATTTCAGTTTTCCTAATCACCATTATTCAGTTTTTCAATTTTACCATTATAGATGTTCTAAAAGTGTTAATTATCCAGAATGATTATAAAAACAAATAGTTTCACTTGAATACTACAACAAATATATAAAGAAACTTTGAACAAATTTCTTCATATATTCATCGCAGTACTCGAGTGAAAGTATTTGTCTTTAGTGTTAAATAGTCAAAAACATCTACCGCCGGAGTATTAACTGAGTCCCTAGTTGTTGCAATCCAAAACGTTAAAAATTTTGATTATCGACAAATTAAATCATTGAGATTCCTAAATGATACCTCAAAATATATACGATCCAATTTTGCGAGTATGCTTCGAATAGTTTTTTTATTTTTGTTTCGATACACACTAGGCGGATATCGATACTTTCCTCCAATACGAGTAACGAACAAAAGTCTTGATGCTTTCATGCTATCGAAACATCCTTACTTCGGACCTGGTGTACACATCCTCCGCGCTCAACCGCTGGATAACTGGTTCGCCGTTACGCAACCGTGATTATTGGCCAGTCCACCTGTGCGCCTCCGTCCTATACGCGTCGTTTACGCACCTACACGAAAAACCTCCTTGAACGGACCGTCACGGCGGTTCTATACGTGGCGAATGGGCGTTCCTTCACGAGGCGCGGCCGAAAGTGTGTATATAAACGGCTGCCACAGTGACTCCTTATGCAAAAATACAGTACAATCTCGTTTAATCGATTTAATGAGGCGATTAACGGCCTGAGCGAGGATTCGAGAAGAAATATCTCAAAAAATAAACTATACGTATTCACAAAAAAGGTAAAAAAAGGAGTAAAATTCGATCACACGTATTTCGAGGTATAATCTAAGAATCCGAAGTATCACATATGTTACATCGCGTTACAGTTTAATGTTACAAATATATTATTGAATAAAATGTCTTCTTATTCGTAAATCTAATTTTCGTATAAAAATCTACGCGAGGTTTTGAATTTTATTATTATTAGGTCACTGACACTTTTCATTATAGTTCGAAATATTCAGAACGTGATCGTTGTAAAAGTACGATTCGCTAACTGCCGCAATTTTCGAGCGAAATGAAGGTTGTATCGGGTCGATCGCCTATCGACTTTTATCTCACGGCCACGTAACACTTAATTTTCATGTTGATCACCGGGAAATCAATTTCCCGACGCGGTGAACTGTAATATTTTCTCGTGTTAAGCTGTTTGTAACTTTGCACGAATGATTTGTTGACTCGGCATTCATTTATCTGCTAACCGGGGCCTATGATCGCAGTTGGCGTTTATCGCGATAAGCGTGTAACGATCGAAAAGCTGGTTAATTATTAATGACATTCTTTTTTCGTTCGGCCAGTGGACACTCTGACAGACACGGTAACGTGACAGGTTCGCGGAATATATGTATACGAGTTATCGAAGGAGTTTCGATTTATGGCTGTCCATTTTTTATGGGACATGTGCTTTGAATGTATAGTTAACAGTAAAAGTTTTTTAACCCCTTTTGCCACGATTACGTCGGTTGAACAACGATCACACAGTTCGACCGTGTGGGACTCTAACGTTGTGTAATGACACCGTAAAAACTTAAAAAGTCTTTTGATAAAAAGTGACCAAGCTGTCTAATACATTTTCGGCGAATTAATAATTAAAAGGTGCATGACATACTGTGTATATTTCAAAAGAAAAGCAATCTTGTAATTCATATCATTCCTCCATTTCTTGTTGGAGTTGCAACATTTTATCAAGTAATTATATATCCTACAATTACTGAAGTGTTTGCAAAAAAGGAGATATATCTTGTAACATGTAGGATTTAATTGATTTTTATAGCAAGTGTTACCAAAAAATTAACAATGTTCTATCAAATACATTCCAACCCGAATATACTAACATTCTAGCTATAAAACCACCATCAAACCCATTTAAAGCCTTCTTTTTCTTTCTCTTCAATATAATCAATTGCTCATACTTTCTAAATTAAATATTTCAAATTAAAAAAATTCAACGTCTCATTCGAAATTCATTCTGCCCTATGTCTGTTACTAAATTCACCGAATACCGATTACCGTCCACAATGTTCATTCACAAACTAGTGTAGACGGTTCGCCCTTTTTCGCGTCAATACTTGGGGACCTGAGAGATAGACCAGGCCCATTGACTAATTTACGACCGAGGGGACCACCAAGACCTCGGTCACGTACGCCCGCGTCTGAAGAGGTTTCCTTCTTAGAAAAGCGTTGAGGAAAAGTTAGTTAGTCGCCGTTCCTCGTTAGAGCCACATCGCGTAATAAATATATTTAACTTGACTACGGACTTAGTTTTTATTTTAGTAGCCCTACACTAGCAACAAACAGCAACAAAGCGATACGGCATTCCATGAAGCAACAAAGTTAGCAAGAAAACGCCGTTTTCGGCTATCAAAACGGAATCCCACCCATCCGAATCTGTTTATTTCTTCATTTTTTCTCGTTTCTTTTCATTCAGGGGCGCGCTCACAATTGTGAGGCGTTCTTGCCACGTTAAGAGGCGTACGGCGCTGCGCGCGCGAAGGCCATCCGCCTTTTTACCTATCCGCGCGGTTAAAATTCAAGCCCCGTTCACGGACGAGCAGCCGATACGACGTAGAGGGAGATAAATTCTAATTAAGAGCGACAAGTTGCCGGCGTGGCTACTTTATATTTCCGGTCGCGCGGCGGGATTATGGCCGGCGGTTTCGCGCCGCGTTTATCCCCCTGCGACGCGACGCGACGCGACGCGGCGTTTCGCGCTTTCGCGCGGCGTAAATCCGCCGGTCTCGCCACGGAATAAATTTCGTTTCGAAGGGGTCGCTGGACGGTGTGTGTTCGACGGTAACTCGGAGTTACGAATCAGAGGAAAGCCGCTTCGAATTGAGACGCCCGCGCGGCCACAACGCAGGAAAACGCAGCCGTGCGGATAAAACGCGGGGTTTAAGATGGTTGCGCGCCAGCTGGACGAGCCAAAAAAATGGTTCTTTAACACGCCCGCTGGTAACGTCACATTCCGTGACGATTACAATCCTGTACTTTATAGTAGGAAAATTAAATTAATATTATAGATAATGGTATTTAACCCTTAGTTGGCCATAAGGACCATTATAGGCTACTCGAAAGTCTCATTTCTTTGTGACTTTATCACGATTTTTAATTTTTGTTGCAAAGTGATATGAAGATTTTGATAAAATATCATTTTGTATATTAAATTATGGATTATTATAAGTATATTGATTTGTTATTATTGTGAGGTCTGTAACAATCTGAAAAAATTCTAAAATATTTATTATAGTCTATATAAGTCTATATATTGTATATCTGTCCACGCCGAGCCTGTATTCTTGATCAAGTTGGTGAAAACCGTATTCTCGGTGCAGGGTTAAAGTTATCAGATGTGACATTGTATTTAAGAATTCGGTATGTCGTTTTAGATTTATTTTTTGAATATTTTATTTGAAAGGTTTGTTGGGATTATGGGAATGTTGCGACTGAGAAGATAGTTTCCAAAGTAAACGGTGATAGCGGACGTGCTAACACTAAATGCCTTGGCACTTTGTACGAGAGTCGCCTAAGTTTATTAAGTAATCTAAGTAGTTTAGGAATTAAGTAATGTAAGATTCGGAAAATGTGTTAAAGTTGGAAGAAAGAAGAAATCGAAGTTTACTTACTTTTTAGGAGAGGCAGATCGTTCATGAAGCCTCCGTCGTCTACGTTTGTGTTCTGAAACGAAACAGTGAAATAATAATGTAAATCGGTATACCTAAAAAAGAAGATAGGTTTGTAAGAAATTTCTGATTTCTGGACTACTTATAGCGTGTCACTTTAATAGTATGAAAAAGAATACGCGTAAATAAGTAATGGATTGTGAGATTGTACACGTGGGAACGACGAGTTTAGGAACATTATTGAGTATACAAGACAGTTAATCGTTTAAGAAACTAACGAAAGGAATTATTAAACATGTAGAAAGCAATATGCCAATATTCACGGGAGACATGCATAAAGTGATGCAAATCGAGTGCGAATTAAATGGTTCCAGACAGAATGAAGATTCTAGGATTAAAGCTTCATCCATTGTTAATTTGTTTAGAAATGAAAAGAGAAGGTACAATTTCCCAATTTTCTTTAAAACAACATTTTTTTATTCTTCGAACCGAACAACTTTGTCGTGGCACATTTTACTATATCGGTGAACACGACAAAGCTGTTAAATTGTTGAAGATATATAGAACGTTTTATACAAATTCATTTTTCGTTTCTCCAAAAACCAATTCTATTATTTATGGAATGACCCGAGGTAACGGAAATTGACTGTATTCTTCGTAGAGATTCGCGTGGGTCAACGTAGGATCTTCGCGATGCGATTCGATTAAAGCGGCGCTGCGGTAGAACAGTAATAGAGAAAATGCTTTGCGATTACGTACATCGTCGCTCACCTGGGGGTCGTCTACGAGGCTGCTGTGGAGAACGAGGTCGGTCTGGTCGAGCCCCGGGGGTGGTAGAAGGGCGTCGGGACGTCGTACGGCGCCATATTCAACGCCCCTTCCTCCACCGCCACCACCGCCACCACCTCCGCCACCGCCGCCGCCTCCGCCACTACTGCGTCCACCATCATACGGAAACGACGTGTGCATATTCGTCTGAAATTTATTTAAAAAAATGCGACTCGTTAGACTCATCCAACCGAATGAAGTACGAGTGGTTCAGAATAATAGTAACCTAACTTATATTTCTAAATTCTTGGGACAAACGGCTATTATAACATGTTCTTGGATTGGATAATTAATAATTGGTAGTAATTAATACTGTAAATGATATTGTAATACTAATATGAATAAATAGTGAGAATTAATGTTATTAATAAGGTTGAAATGTTACAATTTGATTAATCCAAAAACATTCCATGTACGTTTTTTTCGAGAATTTACACATAGTAGTTAGGTGTATTATTATTCTGTGCCATTATTATACTTCTGTAATCGTTTAATTAATTCTCTATATTGATTGCCATGAATCTTTTGTTATTTGCAAATCGCTGGACAATTCAATTCTAAATTGTAATGCCGACGTATGTTTGTAATTAATATAATTTTAAATGTACGTCTCTATCGCTTTATAATGAAATAATGGGATTGAAATCAATCAATAGAACAATAAATAAATACATATAGGTACTGATAATTTCAAAATTTGAAATCAGCACGGATGTTTGTTGATACACAAAAAATGTAATATGTTTTGATATTTATGAAGAATGGAATGAATATTTAGTGTAATTATTGAGCTTGTCTCAAGATATTTTCCTAAATCAAATTTAACCTGATTCAGTGTGCTAACGTAAATCGAAGAAATAAATTTCATTACCAAATTAGTTAGTAAGTGTACTAGTCACTCGTAACATATAATTCTTTCCATAAATGAACTTTCTTTAGTGTTACCTAATTTGCGTCCTGAACTGATCGTTTACTAGATACGCGAGTATCTCAAATTGACATTCACTGTGTTATAGCATGACAGTGTAATAAACTAAGTGCACCAAAAATGTTTTAATTGGATGATTTGCAAAATGATTGTAACGCAGCATTCGCTGAATACTATCGAAGAAAAACAGTAAGTGGGAGCATTGACGCATTTGAAATAATTGCTGTATAATAATTACTTTTCCAGTATATTCAAGTTGTAGTCAGTAGACGGGAAAAGACAGATCCGCTCTTTGCTTATTCAGCGTTACCAGTATCAAGGTTCCGGCATTTGTTACCGTCGCGTCGTTAACCTAAATTCACTTTTTTTTACACGTCCAATCGAACGTGCACACAATAAATTAACATCGAGAGGAATTTGCGGCATCTGTCAGGTGCTAAATAGGCAAAGGTTGCGAGTCAGATCCATTGTCGAAGGATATTGTCGAATAACGACAGAAATCTTCTCGATTGTAAGTTCAACGGGAGTTGTATATTAATAATAATAATCAACGACTATCGTGAGACTACTCACGTTATGTTTCACTACTTACAACATTTAAAATATAACTTTAAAAGAATACGATCAAATTGTGTGAGATAAATTTTTGAATCCGTAGATTTTGCAGTTTTCATTCCTATAGACTGTTCTTTGAAGATTTTATTCGTAACTAAGATTTCAGATTTTGAAATGGGATAAGTCAAGCAGAGATGGTTCTCTTTTTTAAAAGAAAGTGTTACATAGTAAACATCATTAACACCAAACAAAAATAAAATATCTGTTATGAAAGTAAATACATGTAAAGAAAATAATTAAATAGGTTTCTGAGGAAGGTTCAGTATACCATTAAAAACAATTGAAAATATAGATATTTGACAATGTAAATGACCTCGAGCTACCTCACTCGGAATTACCATACACAATCTGGAATTACAATTTTTCAGTTGTAGCTGCAGCATACGGATATCCAGCATTGTCCAATGAAAAAGTCAATTAATTAGTGGAAAACTGAGTATGTCTCGAGCGAAGTTCACTCATCGTTAAAACGAATATTAATCTGAATTAATTTGTTTCCACGCGGCTGATGTTTATGCAAATCCATTATACGAATCAATTTGAAGGAACTAGGACAGATAAAATATGATTTTCCGCTGTGTTAAGAATAACCCGAAGCCGCGTTAAATTCTGCGGAACATTGTACTTACTCCGTTCGCTTACTAGTGCTTCAATATAATCAACGGACGCATATAGACTGGCGCGCGCGGTCTGGTTACGAACAAAAGGGATAAAAGGAGAAAAACGAACGCCTGAAAGCAGCGAATCGAAAGGAGACCCAGTTCTCACGTGGACGACGATGACTCGATGACTCGACGATAGCTCGAATATGTTGATACAATCGCGGCGAGGCACGTAATGCAATAATCCCAGTCCGGGATAGAGAGACGGAAGATTTTGTCTGGCGCGGAGGTTAGGATTCCGGGTACCTGGCTTCATAAAAGTTTCTGAAACGCGTTACGCCGCGGACGAAGCGAACGGTGGCATCGGTGTATCGCAATTTCGCGCAGGAAACCGTACGCGAAACCCTGAAACGATCTCTGCCTTCTGTTTCGCCGTTTCTCCCCTCAACGATCCATAAATTCGTTCGACGACGCCGAGTTAATTTCGTCGAAGTATAAATAAAAGTTTGATTCGTGGTCCCGGCCGTAGAAGCGAGCGAGGAGGTTAACGTCGGAAATTAATACCAATTAAAAACTCGGTAAATCCGGTATCGCCGGTGATTACGTAAATCATTTCGCGTGTACCGACCGAGAAGCATTCATTCACTGGCTACGTGAAAAATTGATTTTATAATTCGTAAGGCCGATATGCGCCATTAATGCGCGGTCGTGCCGTAAACGGTTGGTATATTGTTCATAAATATTTGATTATTAATAGGGATCACGTTTATTGCTGTGCCGCCGTGTGTTGGTATACCGTGCCGGTATAAAGTATTATAATCAGCTTTGCGGCGGTGCGCAGCCGGGCCACCGAATACAAACCCCTGGAAACCGAGTATACACTGTTTACGACGGCGCGGTTTATTATGGCTTCGCGATACGGTTTAAGAATCCGGGGCGAAATTAAGAAATCGCCGAGGAAATTGTGTCAATCACGATGGAATATTTTGATACTGTTCATTGATCGCGAGTTAGTGTTCGATTTATAGTGGAACATTGGAGAACTAGAGCAAAACGTTCAATTTACTCCATTAATATTACAGTTCCAATAAATCGAAAGTTTAATTCATTCAATTTAAATTAATATCGCGAAAACGGAATCCTCTGGAAAATTCCGATTTTTATTCTCAACTTCTCAATTTTGATAAATTATAAACTCGCGATGATTCGCTGTTCAACTGCAAGCGAATAAACTGTTTCAATCCTAAATATATTTTCATCGAGTTTTTCAGCACTCCGGTTCTGACGCAGCTGAATTTCTCGTTTGGTTTGAAGAATGTTCCATAAAATTGTTATTATTCGCCGTTACGGTAACAAGAACGAACACGAGGACAGTAAAATATTGTTACGAGGGCAATGATAATTACGAAATGATTCGTAAAAGTTAATGTAATCGGTTATTAATCGTTTCTCGTCGCGGACATATCGTTTTAACGAACGATACGATTATCGCGGAGGATTTATAGACGGCCTAGCGTCTTGTTGCCGATCTTATGTAAGAGATTTTCTATCTGCCGCGCGGATAGAAAAAGAGGCAAGACAGATTCTGAGAATTGAAACGCGCGAGGTAGGCATACGTTTGGAATCTTAATCACATCTACCGGAGGAAAAACCGGAGATTTTATCCCAGACTGCGGGTCTGGTTGTGCCACAAATACGGTTATATTACGAGCCCTTGCCATTATTGTCATATATCTGTCCTATGCGATCCATGCCGAGGTTCCCGCATCGAGAAGAAATCTCTTCGTGCACGTTTCTCCGATTTCCTTGCCAGATTGTTCGCTCTATTGTAATCGTCTCTCTCTCCTCGGTCACGAGTATTCCAGACTGCTACGATATCTTCGTTTCTGAGAGGAAATTATTCGCGAGAAACCACGAAAATATCGAATGTAACACTTCGTAGTACGGTTCCCTTCGTAACGTCGCGCTTTGACGACCTTTTAATGCCCTGTTTTTGTCAGCATCTTTTTGTAGTAAACAGGAATTAGAAGAAGATTAATGAATACCAGCTAATGAGAGCAATGAAACGACAGTTATTACTCTTGAGTGGCTCGTTAAATTTTTAGAGTTATCAAGTTGCACTGCAATTTTTTTATTAACTGTGTCGTCTGTTTGTATCTAAAGTAGAATGGATATTCAGGGTTATCTTATCTTTGAAAATGTTTAGTTAATAGAGTGACTAACAATCAAGAGGATGTATCTATTGTCATTCATTCATCTTTCATCAACGGGACCTTAATCTTGTTTAATCCGATAATTCTTATATCTATGAAGATTAAATATCATTGATCGTGTCGGTACTCGTTAGGTGTGTTTTATTGATCACGATGACAAATAAAAAAAGTAGCTTCCTCTCTCCGTGAAAACAACATATAAATACGGATAATTGTTCCTTTCAAAACTCGATGCTAGAAATACCAAGTAGTCAAAGTGATTTGTTTTTAGTATCTTATAAATATTACGCAAGTATATTTGTCGAGATCTTAATGGACTACTGTTACAAAGTAAATATACACCGGTAAATGAATTTATTTAATATCTTCCCGCAGAAACTTTTGCACGATTTCAATAATTGTGAAATGAAAAATTGAAATGGGTCATTTTAAACCGGTCCGTAGCCCATGCATTAAATGACCCGTTCGTTTACGATTGCACGAATAATTGATTGCTCTTATCAGATTGCTAGAATTTCAGCATATTAAATTAATTCTCGCGTGACGGAGTGTTATAAAATACCTAAATTATTATACAAATATTTAAAAAAACAACGCAACTCTCAACTTACACGAATGAATATCAATTTTATAAAATTTCCAATTCGTTGGTCACAATATCAATTCCACATTTCATTCTTTCATCCAATATTTTCTTCATCATTTTCCAGTTAGAAAAAAACACATATTTTGTAGAAGCTACAAGAATTCTACCGAACAATAACAATTCTGCAACAATTCGTCTATTCGTAATTACGTACTTAATATTAAGCAATATTTGGAAATGATTTCCACGGATTTTTGAAGCATGCGACATCTAGAAACTGTTGCTTGTGAAAACTACGCACACAATCCGAGATTTCCTGTCACCCGTCCGTAATGCGTTAACATTGTCCCTTCACGATTCCGTCGCGTGCAATGTCGACGTCTCTAAACCGACTTTCACGCGGCCAAAGAAATGGAAACGGCGCTAATTAACGGCGTGGCGGCTACCGGCGTCTA
Organism: Nomia melanderi; assembly: GCF_051020985.1. Classification (NCBI taxonomy): domain Eukaryota; kingdom Metazoa; phylum Arthropoda; class Insecta; order Hymenoptera; family Halictidae; genus Nomia; species Nomia melanderi. The sequence goes on along the minus strand of NC_135004.1, from coordinate 8,881,963 downwards.
TCGTCGGTGCTGTGTTAGTTATAAATTGATGTAACCATGCCGGCCGGACTAATGAGATGAAATGTGATCGCCTTTCTCTTGTTAAACGGTGCGCCGGAGTAAAGTCACGTCGGTCGGCCGCGTGGCCGCGTATCGATACTGATAAATGGCTTATGGGACCGCGCCGGATATATCGCGGCGGGCCCTATAGATCGACAATAACGAGTCCTGGCCGGTGTTTCCTCTTGCGCAACTGCCCTCCTCGTGTTGTAATGGTAATCGTACGGCGGTTACGTAACATTTTGCCGGGAATGTGTTACACCGCCTGAGAAATATTTGGAATTTTGATCGGAAATCGAAAAATCCTATTGAAAAATGTATTCTTGCATGCAGCAAGTATTTTATAAAATGTAATTGTTTTTAGATCGCAATTTTAATTTAAATTGCAATTAGGTTAAATATTGTTTTAACCCCGCTGAAATGAATTAATCTCTTTGTGGAAGTTGTGATTTGAATGTTTCTTTGGGGAGCGAGGAATTTGAGCGGAACTAGCGAATAAGAAAAATAAATAACTGTTAGTAGTTTCGTGGTAATGGTTTTAAGCAATGCAAATTTGTTACGAAAACTTATACGGTGTTTGCTTTTATGATGTTCGAACGCTTGAAAATTATTATCAAGATTCTATTTATGCACCGATAAGATGCTACTTTATTAGAAAGACGCGAGTACACATAAAACGCAACTTGACGTTTCATTTACTTGTAACACGAAGTTGACATAAAGCTGTGAAACACCGAGACCTTTGACGAACCACCTAAAATTTCATGTCCAAGCGTCAATGTTACTAGAAACTTTATGATAGACGAAACCTGTTTTACTTGAGTATAAAATAGATTTCATACGTGCAATACATTCCATGAATGTCCATTTAACGATGTAATAAAACAGTATAAAGTTTATGAGCAGGTGAATTTCACCCCATTTGAAAATCTGACAACTTTATCTACTTCTCTCTACCTTCTCAATTTTAATCTCTTTGCACATCACAAATCTGAAAGACTTAAAAATTTGCGTGATATTAGAAAATATATAGTTTATTTCACTAAAGCGAGTAATTTAAAATAAATGTACTTTTATTAATACGTTCGTTACCAGCGTTTATTTCATTAACGATCTTCTCATTTATAACATTCCTTTCAATCCAACAAATCTTCTAAACAAAATATTGAGGGAATGAAACTAAAACGAGTCATTGAGTTCCTAAATATAATGTCGTATGCTGTAACTTTAAATAACCATATCTATAGGATTAATTCAATTTTCTTCATGTGAAATATAGAATTACGATCGTTTAGTGTTAATACTAGAATTACCAGATAGGTCAAAGTGACCCATTATCAAGAAGGTACAGATATTTCTCCGAGAAGCTATTAAAGAAATTGATTTAGTAATAGATTGAAATATAAATAAATTGAAATTTTTATAAATGCACGGTTACAGCTCTTGCAAAGAAATGGTAAAAAGTCAGTATAAGTGCTCGGTAGTTCTAGTAAATAGTCTTTACAGATGTAACAAACGAAATATCCAGATGATTGACACTGTCTTCTCAATTGTCAGCTTTCAACTCTTCCCCGTAAGAATGGCGGACAACAATGAGGCGAACTTTGCGAATCTAAGATCCCTTTAACGGAGAGGCTGCCGCAAATTGTCCTCTCTCGAGCATAAATGTGAGATCATGAAGGGACCCCCGCCCCAAGCCAAACGAGATACTGTAATTCCGTATGAAACGCGTGGGGTAGGATACGAGGAAGCACGAGCCTCCTCGTTTTCGAGGGATGAAGCTATTGGAATCGGTCGATCCACTTGGCTGATTATTGGCATTGTCGTCTCTTTCCCAGAACCATATCGTCGTTTCGTCTCGCTTCTTCGCGGGACGCTTTACGAAATACGCCGAAACTCGCAAGTACGCACGATCCCGTCTATCAATACGTTGATTGCAAACATCTGTTCGTATTGTATTGAAACGGACCTTCCCTGTTTGAGGAATTTTTGAATAAAGCTATTTTTGAACATTATTTTTTAAGGTTGTTGAGAAGGGGCACAAAGGAGCTACAAAGTATTTGAAAAATTTTCTTCTTTTGATTGATAGAATTACTTGTTACTATATAAAATAAATGATTTGTCGTTTAATTATACAACACGCGAAAGAATAATAGGGTACTCTTTGTGGAGCTTAGAATTATTTCAAGATTTTTAATTTGGTCAGGACTTTTTTCTTTAATTTTCTTTAATAAAAAAAGATTGTAGAATCCTTGAATGACATTGCACTTGCGTTATGCATATTTTGATAAACAATTATAACCACGCAAACGTCCGCAGTTTTGCGTCACTCGTATCGTAGAAACAACATGGGCTTTCAGACGTTATGCACATAGAAATTTCAAATGAAGCTAATTAAGATGAGAATATCGAGACGAAACTGTGTGCTTCGAAGCTTTTTGACTCACATGGAACGCGCAAAGTGTAAAGCAGCGAGGAGAAATCGTTTACCCCTTTTACGTATCTCTAATACCGTCTTAAGGTTTGCGGCGCTTAGCATATTTCCTTCAAAGTAAACGTCCCTGGTATTCTCTTGGGTGGAATGCCAAAGGTCAGCCGAAAATTTAATAAGTGAATTACTTGAGGGAGGGCAACGAACGTGGCTACGAGGGGATAGTTTATTTCGCCGGTATCGAATCGATTTTAATTGTAACTGAGTGAACGAAGACGGTGGTAAAATTGCACACGCAATAGACGAACGTGAAATCGAAATAACATAGTAATAAATTGCAAATAATACGAAGACAGAATGTTGAACAGTTCGCAACGCGTTCACAACGGTTTTATTACGGGAAAGACATTAATCCCTTTCATTATTCCCGCTGAGATAACATTACTGATCGTTGCATCAATTTTGTAAACATTAGAGATGTTAGACGCGCTTTATTTGACATGAAAATAAATAAAGAAGACAAACAACCGCGGCAACGAGTAAATAACCAATAAATTGCTGTGTAAATGATCCGACGTAATGTACTTTCGAACGATTTATCCCCTTCAAGCGGCCGGAGTATCCCTCCCGTCGTTGTCGTCCTCGATATTTCCAGCACAGATACCGAACCCAAAATTTCTAGGGGCGGCGAGAGTCGACGTATAGCTCTAGCTTCCTAAGTTTCCTAACTATGATCAACTATGCAAGGCGCCATTACTGCGTTTAGTTGTGGAACGGTGCTCAAGACTTCCTGTCCCGCGTATAACTATTTTGTCTTCTGGTACACCGAAGGACCCGTCAAACCTCGGTAATCGCGTAACCGCGCGGAAACTTCGGCCGCTTACAACAAATTCGAAGAAATTTGAGTCACTTTTCATCGAAGTTTCATCAACAATCGATAGTCGTCATCTTTACGTGTTTCGTCTGCAACGAAAATTAATTTTGCTGCTAAACTAACGTGCGTTATTTGAAAAATGAAATGTCGACGATTTATATGTTAATCGTAGCAATATGAAATAATTTGTTTTATAATTTTCTATAAGACTTGTAGAATTTGAATTTGTGAAGTGTTTTGCAATGAAGCTATTTAGATTTTTAATTGCTATTACATTGATTTCTATCTTGGGGTGGTTGGACAAATTATTGGTGCACAAGAACATAAGCATTGTCTATGCAAGAAACCAGGGAAGTATTCACGGGATTTGTTTGATATTTCATAAACTAAGAGATGGTATCTGTCTAAGATTTCATTGAGAACAAGGTTGGCCACCCTCCTTTGAAGAATGTGCTTTGGCCAGACCAAGATAGGATACGAGGGGTTGTACTGCTCAAAATAATCGATATAGCAATCTCGTGAGATGGTTGAATATTTTAAAGCAGATTTCATCGTGACTCTTATATCAATACAATGTATCGTTATGCTAATAATAATAAAAGAAACAGATTGTTACGCGTAAAAAGATGACAAAATATAATTGGAAATAAATGGCATAAAAATATATTACTACTTTCAATCAATTTCCAGTTTGAAAATATTGAACGACCTTAACGAAGTTACTAACATGTAATCTTGATAAACACAAGGACAATACAGCTGCCAATATAGCGAATTTCAATTAAATTTGGTGCTAATGCGATTACCATTTAATACTAATAAACAAACAATTTCTATAAGCATCTACAATCATTTTGAAATTAATTATTAAAATTATTGCTCTGTATTTGTCCTGGGAAATTGTCAAACCGTATTAAACACCGATATCACCAATCGAAGGTGACGATAAATGTACCAACTACCGTTAAATAATTATCTCTTTCCAACGTTCCGCGGAGCACGGCCGTGTTTCACGGGACAAATCGCGGAATAAACAGTTTTCGATACAGGGACCGTTCGCAATACGAAACTGCACATGGCGCGGACAGATGCTTTAAAACGAGCCCCGCGTTCTTCTCCGGCCAGTTTTCGAGCAGCGCGAAACCGAACGGCATTCTTCGGTGCGCCCGTGTCGTGTTACGTCGAACCTAGTCTTTTTTTTTTTTGTCAAACGTCACACGACACCTTCGGAAACCGCCCCGAAAACATAATCCACAATGCGGTGTGCGCGTGTCGCACGCCGTTGTGTAATTAGGGTGATATTTTCATAAAAGCTGTCGGAGTAAGGTGGACCGCAAATACCATTACCGTCTGTGTTATTAGTCGACCGAATTCTCCCCTTAAATATCACGGTACATTGTGCACCGGTGTTGTGTGACCGTAATGCGAAACGTCATAGGACTTTCCGAATGCAAAGCTCCACGGATAAAATAGTGTATCTTTCCCTCGATTCGGTCTCGATTGAATTGATTCGTAGCTGAGGGTGCGATGACCAATATTTTTGTCAGTCAGTAAACAAATATAAAGGAGTGTGTCGAAGTTAATACAAATTATTAGGTTTTGTATAATACATACAATTTCTCTAGGTGTTTCTCTTTTCAAGTAATTTAAACCGTACGATTAATCGTTGAACTATTTCATTATCGAGTATATTGCTATATTAAACCTACATATCTGTGCTTGAAAGATGCATTTAAAGATTCAGGAAAAGTACATTCACCTTAACCCCCTTACTCTATGATTTCTTTCTGAACTGTGATCGATCTACATACTTTGTTACTAAGAATTGATTGAAAATAAAAGGAAATTCCAGTATTGTTCTATGTCAACGTGTGTTGTAAGGTATAATCATTGATAACAGAAGAATAATAAATTACATGGCAGTTCAGCTCAATAAATCTTTTAATGTAAAAATGAAACCTCTAATTCCTTATTTGAAAGTTAAACCAAAAGCTGACAATTTCTGTGTCATTACAACTTGGACACAAATACTCTGCCTACCATGAAAGATATACCCCATGCTGCTTTCAATCATCAACACCTTCCGCACAGAATCATCGAACCTTTACCACCTAAATACCACATAACCACTGTTAGGTCTGTCGAACGGTCAAACAATATTTCCTCAAATACATCCGCGAGGATAAACGAATCGGCGGCGAACGGGCTCCGGTCTCCGTCCGTGAGACACCAAGAGAAGATCGACGCTCTTTCGCGCGCTATTCCCACTCAGAGCAAACAATCCTCCGGCACCTCGACAAACAAAAAGACCGCCGCGGGTACTTAACCGAGGCTCTCCGTCTTCCATCGTTATTTGAACGTACCCAGCCAACTCTGCGATGGTAATTCCGAAACGGAGACGAGCGATGCACGAGACCGCAAGAAACCGAGATCCGGCGCACGCATAACGGAAAAAAATCGATCCGACTGCGGAACGCGTTCCGTTCAATCTTGAATCGGGTTTTGAGCTTCTTCCGTGGCCGGTTCCTGGCTTCATCCGGTCAACTTTTTTCGGCATACTACGTTTCACTTTAAATTCGCCTTTAACCTCTAACCCGTTCTTTCGTCTTTCCCGATACAACGTTTTTATTGCTTTTAGCACCGTTACGATTTAGGATGATTATTTTTTGAAAAAGAATTTAAATAGAAATAAATAGGAAATTTTCAGAAAATTTGAGATAAAAAAATCGTTACTATTAATGCACGTGTTTCTATTTCTCTAATGATATTTCGATAAGTAGGTGAATCGAGGAGTAATTGTGCTTCGAAAATTGTTCAAACAAGAGAAACGTATTTCTTTTTAGAAAACTTCACTAAGTTTGATGCTAAGTATTAACATTAACACCTTAAAGAAATCAATAAATTTTTTTAGTCTAACTACATCACATAAATTTTTAAATATCAATCCAAAATACGATTCTCTTCTTTTAATATAGTTTCTTATCTAATGATCCACCTTCCAAATCATTCAAATAATTCACAGGCGAAACTCACTTATCAAAAATAATATAATTCTTTCCGGTCTCCCTAATGGACAAAGCTGAAAACGCGCCGGTCGTACACTACCGGGTTGTTAGGGGTTAATACCGCTGCGGAAGAGCCGGATCGGCCTTCTCATTACACGGGGACAGGGCACGCGGAACCGTGGCGAATGCAAATGTCGCGCGTATCGCCGGCCGGCCGGCTCGCGTGCTCGCCGAGGGATCAACGATCGCAATCACCGATGTCACGGCCGGACTTATTGGCCGTGATACGTCTAATAGATCGATACCCACCACCCATTATTACGTCTTCCCTCCCCTGCTGTTGCCCGGCCGACCCGTCCTACAAATAACACGCCGCGCGGTTTTCTAATGAGGTAGCTGGGGCTGCGCGTGACCGGATCTCCGCGCGCTTCGATTTCACGCCGGGACCATCGGGGACGCGTCTCGCCGACGAGACGTCCGCCGCGGGATCACCGTGTTTCCGCCACCACCTTGGAACGATTGTCGCTTCGTTTCGCAACATCGCGGACCAACGCGACTCGCGGACTGCTTGTCGCCATTTGTCGTGCGAAATTTATGCGTTTTACGCGTTTCCGGTATGAATGCCTATGGAGTACGTCTGAGAAGAACATTATCTTATTTGGAATATTAACTCAGTTGCATCTTCGTTCTAAATGTGAAGTTTATTTTATAAATCAGAGATGCTCAACTGAAAGTCTTTCAAGCTTTTGACTGAAATTAATCTGCTCAGAACGATATAACCGAGTATCGGCAACTAAAATTAATTGCGTGTGGAATATTCGAATTCTGGTGATAAGCAACAGTTATTGCGTGCGGATTAGTCCGCCGAATGGTGCAAATGGGCAAACGCGCAACTGGTACACTCTGATTTTAAATGACGCTCTGCTTCAGCTTTTGGTGTAATATTGAGCTGGTAGAAAGTTCAGTAGAATTTTTGTAAAGGAACGTTTTTCCGAAGACTTCAGTTTATAGGTACAAGTGTTTTTTAAATAAATATTTCAATACTTTCCCAATGAAATTTTCTGTTCAATGTAATGGAAATTGAAAGAATATTAGTAATTGCTCCAAATTATGGCTCTATCTTGAAGACACTGATGCGAATACTAGGTTGCAAAGAGACTACCGAATGTCACCAATATGTGCATATTTGAATCAAAAGATGACACTATTTAACATAATAAACGATAGTGTAACGTCGGTTGAACAAAACTGCGCTCGATCTAGCGATGCTGAGAATTGAGTAATCGATTGGATTAATTACTTACCACGTGGATGCCCTCAGTATCCCTCCTAAGGTCACCGCTCCTCTGGCCAGCCGTGACGGCGGCGCTCAGGTGATTGTAATGATGTTGATGTAATGTGTTCAACGTTTGCGTGTAAGGATCGCCGACGAGGTAATCGAGATGTTGTGGCTGGCCGAGGCTTGGGTGTTGAGGACTCGCCGGCGCGTGGTGGTGCGACGGGAACGGGGGCGGGAAGTACGGGGGTTGGAAGTCCGAGGCGGTGGGCAACGAGGCACCGCCGTGATGGGGCATCCCGCTGCCGTTTCCGTTGCCTCTGTGACCATGATGATGGGCGCCGGAATACGGCGATGAGTTTCCACCGCCCAACGAGGATATACCCCCATGGCCAGTTAAACGGTCCTGTGAACAAACGTACACGTATTAAACTTTTGACCTTATACTTTCGCAGTGATTCATATTACCGAACCAGTTTTAACGAATTCATGGAAACTATTGTATCAGAATGAGTTGATGCTTATATTGAAAATGTTTCAGCATCATTTAATAATTAGACGTTCATTCTGCTGACGTTCGTTCTGCTGACTTTCGAAATTTCTATTTAAATTCCGGATGTTCAAATATTCAAGATATTCAATATATTATCCTCCTTCGACCACTTCTTCCGCAACCTTTTCCTATTTCTAGCTACACTCGACATTTAGCCTGTCTTAATTGCGTGATTCAACCTGTATGTTTTCGGGAAGAAAGATTTTAACGTGATAGCTATGAATCTTCATGGTCACACGTTCGAAATGAATATTTGAGTCGTCGAATGGAACGCGTGGCGAGAGGTAAGTTGATTCAATTTTACAGCCAGCGTTCGTCTAATTCATTTACCGTTTCCTCGGTACCTTGGCACCGCGGCTGGATAATCCGTAATCAATTTTCACCTGAACCCTATTCGCGACCGTATTCACTCGACGGCCCTCATGCGTCGATGGAACGCGCTCCGAAATGTAAGAAAAAAGGAGGAGGGAGTATATGATGGCGGTAATAAATGTGCGGATTCATCGATACGCATGCGCGTCCAGCGGAACTTTCGCCGGTATTAAAAAAAATCACTGACCGGCGTAATTGCAGTGACTAATGCACAGGCGTGCACCGGCGTGCACCAGCGCGGCGGAGGAAAAAAATCGTGTCAGCGGCGCCGGAGGTCCGCCATTACTATAAACGACGAGTATATGGAACACAGTGCCGCTTACGCGCCCCGAAGGTGGCGAACATAAACGCGAATAAATGCTATGCAAATCTTATGGCGAATAGTACACCGCGAATAGCTTACGGGCAGAATGTAGGAGTGCCCCGCGATCTTTGTCAAGGGAAACTGTATTAGATGTTAACCGCGACTCTGAGAAATCGAAAATTGCGGTGAAATATGAGTCGCTCAGAAGTCAATGTTTGTCCAGTTTTTGATATTTTTTTGTTTTTGTCAATTTTAAGGGAATAAATAATATTCTTTTTAGCTATTAAAGGATTTATTGGTTTCTTCGTTTTGTCTAATAATAGTTCTAATAGTCCTATTTAAAAAAGTGGGCCATCTCTCCCCGATTTACAGTATCGGACGAGGAAGTTCGAAATTCCTTGGAAAAATGAAGTCAACACTATTCGAGAATTTAATCCAAGAAAAATTACGTCGGTTGGTGGAACGAACTGGTAAAACGGTATTATGTTCTCCAGTTCAGAAAAAATAATATTAAATTATATATAATTAAAGAATTCCACGGTAACAAGACAGAAGACGTTTCTTTCTAACCGTTTTATATAAATGTATTTTCAATAGAAGAAATATATTTTTGAAATATACGTAGGTTACGTCAAAATGATGTACTCGAAAGGAAAAGAATATTAATTGCTAGTTATCAACGTTAATCAACATTTACCGTTTCGTGTTATTCGCGAGAATAAAAGTACACGCGTACATATAAAATGGTTATTACGCATCCGACTTTACGTTTGAGCACAACAAAAAATATAAAATTCAAATGTTCATTGCGTATAACTGTTAACGCAGTTCGACGTGTGCTGTGCTACGTAAAAGTATAAATTACCGTGGACATCTGTGGCGTATTCATAACCACACTGTTTAATTGAAGTGATCTAAAAAGGACGTGTAGGACTATGATAATTCTAGCGGTAGGTCCACTCGCTCCTGGCTTTTTCACAACGACGAATGGTACCGAAGTTTTTCAGCGATAATGCGTTCCTGAACGCGGTCCACTTCAGAACTCCGACATCACATCACTCAAATCAAGGTATAATTACAGTCGGCTATCTAACGGTGCAATTAACCGGCACAAAAAATAGAACTAATTATTCCATTTAGGTACTCACGAAGAATAAATTCTATATCCTGCTTTTTCAAGGCAAACGTTACCTCCAATCTCTTTTTTAGGCCTCGCCACTCGATGCTTCTACCTTAATAACGCCCACGGAAAAAGGAATAGGTATATCTTCCTTGAAATTAGTGTACCCCGAAACCGTGAGGTAATATCGAACTCAGGATGTTAGATGAACACGAGCTTCCGGCGTGTATCTTGTAAAAAGAAGAAAATTAGACCGTTCAAACGTTGCAACGAAGTAGAATCCGCAAACGGTGCAGATATTTTCTTTTAGCAGGTAACCAGAATTTTTATTGAAAACCAACAGAAGGGGATTATTATCGTTTCCACGCGACTATCGGATCCCAATTGTTTCAAGTATTGCGTTACGCATTGTTCTTTGTCTCGTATCGAAAAAAAACGTCTCGTTCACTGTTGCCCAACCGCGCGGTAAAGTTCAGATGAGAATCTCTGCATAAAATGCTGATTATATCGCAGCCTATGCGAGTCGTTGATTGTATGAAATATCGGTCACGAATCGCAAGATCATCAAAGCAAATTGCTTGGTTGTGATTAAGCATATTCTTCCGTCTGAAAATTATGGTGAATCGTGCGCAGAAATTGGGCTTTGGTTAAAATATTACAAACCAAGAGGCAATAGGAGAAAAGGTATCCGCGAAGACAAATAGTTAACAATTTCGAAAGCGAGATAATCACTTTGAAGTAATTGATATTTCTAACAAGAATGATCTCTGCAGTTCGATTGAAATTATTTCATTCGTTACCCCATTATGAGATGAATTGTAGTGTATCGTATACGTTAATTACAATATTATCGATGATTTGTAAGATGTGTATGCTTCGACAATTGCTAGGCTCGAGTCTCGCAAGAATGTGTATCATCGATCGAGTTTCATAGTTTTTCACGGAACAACAAAAACACTTTGCGTGGGCGAGGGCGCGTGCGCGCGCGCGTGTGTGTGTGTGTGTGTGGTATCAATCGAGCAGATAGTATCGGCAGTGATTTATTTGAATAACGGCGAAAGGCTTTGTATCGACACGATGCCGGCGTGAGCCATTAGGTCTTTGCTCTCGTGATACGATCTCGAACATCTCTATACACCATAAAAGGGCCAACGTGCACTTTTTCTCCGTCGTTCGTACAACTTTCTACGCGTGAATGTCATGTGTCGGCCAGGAGTGATTTAAATTTAAGTTATACCGATGAACGAAGGACAATCGCGACAAAACAGCTGCGACCACCGATTTCTTAGCTGAGAAATTCTTTTATGACCACATAATTTAATTAATTAAGTATTTCCCGAGAAATTAACTGTATATTATAATAAAACATATTTCATTTAATATTTTGTTTCAAATACTAATACTCGATTTTAGATAAAAATGATCATCGCATATTTTCAATAATACATGATTACCTATAAGATTAAAAAATTCTCTTTTGATTGCAGTTTCTGTCGAAGTATATTAATAAAAATCTATATTCGAATAACCATCATCTACCTTACGAGAATGCTTTCAAATATTGATACAACTGTTAAAATATAAGGCACCGATATCACGCGTACGACAATTAAAATATCTCATTACTCGTTTCGTTAACGAGGTAAACCCATCAATCCCCCTCAGTTTGGCGGGTACATCGAATTAAAATTTCGGAAGTGAAATGCACGGCGATTGATCAGGTCGTAACCGGGCGGGAAGAAGAATTCGACGACCGAAACGCTGTCGGGCCGTAGCGATAGTTAAACGACGTCAGACCCAAAATTGAATGGGATGGCCCGTTATAGAAGGGAACTCTCACTTGGCCAAACACGTGACCGCCTAATCTGCCCGTAACCGGTGAGTAACGAGAGGCAAAATTCACCGCGCTTTCCAAATCGCTTTCCAAACGATCGTTTCGAAATTGTGTATCGTCGACAGGCATTGCAACCAACCGACCGCACTTCCGTACGGGATATTTGTCGCTTAACGGCGGCCGCGTCGTTACGTTCGGGGAGAAAGAAGTACCGTTCCCTTCGACGCCACGAGAAGAGACATTAAGGCATCTTCAATTTGCGGCAATATTCGTTATTCGATCATTACACGGGCCCGACTTTCACGTGGTTTCGGGCTCGTCACCGATGAAACGCGGTTCAAATTCGTATTCCATGTAAGACTGACTTCGTCGGCGATATTTGGTTGTTTATTTACTTCGATGGTATTTTTGCATACATTTGTTCATATAAAACACGCTTATACATTCTATAAGAGCAGATAAATAAGTTTGTGTATTTTAAAATAAAGCAGTTATACACTTATAAAGATTTCAAATATATTTCAATGAATGTAATTGTGTAATTTCTTTTTAGTGGAATCATACTTGATTGTTATACATTCGTAATTGCCAAGCATCTTTTTCATTGATTTTATGTATTTTTAGTATGGTATAGGGAATCGTTAATATCGAAGGGATGAGAACAGCCCTCAAGGGGCTTAAAGAATCTGTTTCACCGAATATCTCATTGAATGTTAAAAGAAAAATTGAAAAAATGAAGTAATAATTGAATGATTTGTGTGCTTTTAAATTGTAAATTTTATTGTGTAAGCGAATTTTCGAATAGATAAATCGCTTGAAATATATGTTGGAAGTTAACGATGTTGTTTTATGATTATTATTATTTAATTTCAATTCCGCGTTTCTTGTTCGAAGATAAGAAACATCATTCGGAAGTTCATCGTGTGTAATCTTGGCAACGCACGGTCTTAAGATTGATGGAAGCGAAGAAAGTAATTGAAAGAGTCAGCAACGTCGCGGAGTTTAAAAAGAAGGCCAGTGATCTTTTAATAGCCAGCCTGATCAAAACGATCTGTCGCTACACACGCATAAAATTTCGAGCGGGCAGCAACCTGCAAATGGCCGGTCCATTTCACAAGACGCATAGCCGAACTTTCCAGTTGAGATCGCTATTGATAACGTGGGAGAAATCGTCCCTCTTACCACACATGACAAGTAGACAATTAATAACCAATAAGCCGGCCCCGTGTCGCAATCGGGAGATCGTAGATTAAGGACAAATGGCTAGAATGAAAATTTGTATCTCGAATGTTTCGTAGAATTTGAAACGCGACTTGACTCACCTAAACTCAATCACCTCTAATTACTCGTACATTGTTCGTTATACAGACGAACGCTTTAGACTTCTTATTAGTTACAGTTTAACGCTAGTGATTAGCCATTATTTTTGCAGTTTATAAATTAGACTATTTTTAAGTAGTTATTTTATTATTAATAATTTAGAAACTGTTAATTTGTAATACCTTCTTTTATTTAATAATTATTTTTATCTTACAGTCTGTAGATAGAAATATTTCAGGTTCCCCGAGATTTTTCGTTGAAACGTTAGATTTGAATTGGAGTTGTGAAATGGAACTGAAGCTTCGATATTGATATTTTTTGTATATGGAACAAATGCTATATTTTTTTAAAAACTGAATTGAACCATTTTTGTTTCTTGTTATCGGGAACTAGTATGTATTCTGTTTTTAATTTTATAACATTGCTAAAGGCAGAACTGTGTTTAAATTTCATTCGTTTTTTAGAGATTGTTCTTCGAATTTTGATGAAACGCATCTGCATGAATCTGTAGATGATAATTCATAGTTGTAGCTACGCGATAATTTTTATAGAAACTAAAAAACTATTAAATTGAAGCAGTTTTCTTCGATTACACGTTGAATTATATTTCCATATATTAAAGACAAACAGCAAGTGAAGCGTAATCATGAAGTGAGCAATCTTTCCAAGAAATGTAGTTCAAGGATTCTACAGCACTTCAAAGAACAATAATTCATCACTAAATGCGTCAATATAAAAACGTCGTAAACCTTATAGAAACTTACATGCACATACAGAAATGATTAATAGTAGATTCAATAATCTCGAAAACATGACTCCTATAAGTGGATCTCTACGCTTGGCATATTATTCAGAAATAATGGCCCTTTTTCACGCGAACGTTTATGACTTCCCAAAGATTACAGTTAATTATGAATAATAGTATAAAATTGATCAAAATTGATCTAGAAAAGAATAAAAGTGGTCGCTATCTTTTCAAAGAAACATTCAAAAATATTCAAAAACTTTTTAATACTCCGTGCACATATCTGTTAAATATTTTAAATGTTTCACAATCATATTCTAAAAAGAACATTCTGTAATCACATAGATATTCCTCGTAAAAGAACTTAACTGATTCGTTAATTCTTGTGTAATCTGAAATAAATATTTGATTCCTACCAATTTCTTCATTCACAGTTAAGACATTCTGAAAAACACAACAACTGTTTCACATCTAAAAGAAAATACGCCCTAAAGACTAAAAAACCTAATAGCTATTTATCCCAGCATAGATCAAGAAGTAGCAAAAGAAATACGTGTACAATGCAAGCATAATTACACAGTTCCAACAAAAAGACCTTTATTAAAATAATCACACCCAAAATGAGGAAAAAGGTTATTTTTAAGGATCGCATAGAACTGACATGCCGACGAAGAAACGACTCAGAAAACCAAATGAACACGAGTCGAATTCCCAAAACCCCAGTCTCGAAAATTCAACGTGAAATTTTTGTTTCATTTATTAAAACAGTACGTTCGGGTCGCGGACTTTTTCATAGAAGTTATTTTCAACGACGACAACACACCTCAACCTCGATGACCGTGGTCATGTCAACGTGGGGCGCGTAACAGAGCGCCAGCTTGTCCGCTGTCGGCGCTTCCGTGCGCGGCGGAAACATCCCTAGGATCTCCAGTTTGCCGGATCAAGTCGCCGTATCCGTCACAATGTGCCACGTTTCCGTTTCGTCTCCACTTTCGGACACTATACTCTCCCGCACATCACACACGCACGGCCGCCGGTGTCAATCTTCCGCACACCTCCTTGCGATTATCTTCGATCGCGTGTTATCACTGCACAATTCCAATCACTAGCAACGCGTCCCGTGTACTCTGAACTGATCACGTCGTCGAACTTTCCTCCGAGTTACACGCGAGTGAAGCTCAACTGAAACCGAAGATTCTCTGCATCCACCGAACGAAGCGATCTCTCGATAATCGTTCGAACGTTACCGAGCTAAACGACCCGTCGCTCTCGTCATCTCGCAGGAAGACGAAGGAAAGGAAAAATCACAAAATTCAGAAAAAGAAGAAGAAGAAGAAGAAGAAGAGAAAATATAAAAATACACGAAGTTATCGCTAAAAAGGAAGGAAAGCAGAGAGAAAGCCGGAAGAGAAGAAGAGGAATCAGATAAAGAATAGATGTTCTAGAGATCAGCGGTGTGCAAGATCTCGCTAATTGTATCTGAAACGAACAATGCTCCGTGGCTCCGCGGTCCGTCGCGCGTGCGACGATCGAGATCGGTCGCGCGCCGATTCGAGCATGGTCGCCAGCGACGGTCGCGCGTTAATCTAACGCGACATCGATTGGCTATCATCGATGCATTCGTTCGCAGCGTTTTTCGATGGTTCGCGTGGTTCTTTCTTTCGTTTCAGGACTTCTCAGAGACGTAGAACAGGGGGAAAAACGATCGGGATCGCGCACGAGGTAGACCTCTCGGTTGGTGCTCGGGCACCGGTGTGCTAGCCGAGTATCGAGTGTGGTTCGCCGGTACGCAACAGAGGAGAAACAGCTGATCGGCTGATTGAGCGGTGTGTTGCGGCCGACCGACTGAACCACGGGGACGTCGGCGGAGCGTACGAAAGTATAGTTAACTGCCGTGTGCCAGCACGCCGAGGACGAAATGGGAGGTGGTACGCGGTGCGCGCTCTTACCGAGAGCTACTACTACTACTACTACTCTATTACGAACTACTACTACTGACGGGCCACCACCATCGAGTACCCGGACGGAGGACGACGATGCCGCCAGCTGCTGCTGCACCACCACCGTATTACCACCACCACCAACCACCAATCCACCACCACCAACCTTTAAGAGAGTCCTACCCTACCAACATCCTGGCTGAGAGCGGAGGATAGGAGAACAGAGAGGCAGAGATAGGAGTACTACGCGCGTACAGACGGCGACCGAAATTTCGCCCGAGGACACGACAGCTACCACGTGCAACTACTCCTAGAGCCGCTCGCCTCTACGCCTCTCCCTACCCGGCCGCCGCGATTCACGAGGGGACGACCCCGAGATCCACCGGCGAATAGGAAAGATACCTCGCGGGGTCGCGCGACGACGCTCACCGACGCTTACCGAGCGCGATTGCATATGTATCCTGTGACAGGATGGCTCGGGGATGGAGGGAGGAAGAGGAACGCTCAGGGTGGCGATTCTTTTTATGTGGGTGGATTCTGTTTGTTTTTCTTCTTTGCGTCTTTTGGTAGGGTGGTTTGAAGAACGGTGGGCGGTTATTTTGCATACGTAATATACTTGGAAGTTGGGGAATTAGTTTATTGATTGGGTTATTGAAATTAGAGTGTCGGTTGGTTGTTTGAAGGTGTACTTTGATTTTTTGATTTGGGGGTAGTTTTTTGTATTTGATGTAACTAAAGCATTTTGAATGGTTGCAAATGGTTTTTCTCTGCAGTGGTTACTCGTTATGTAATTGATAATGTAATTTGAAATATTGTGGTGCTTTTGTATGGAGAGATCGAGGGGGAATTTTTGTTAACATTAAATAGCATAACATATGTTGAACAGTGGACAGTACGAAGATACATTGTGCTATTCGCGTTCGGTGCAGGGGGTTCGTGGTAATTATTTGTATTTTTTTGTAATTGAAGAAAATTGAATCTTCATAAATGAAATTACTTTGCAGTACGATAAACGATACGCGTTGTAAAATACACAGGCCGCTGGACAACTCGAAGACACATTATTTTCTTATACCGTTCGGTTATGGTTTTTTTTAGTAAAATGAGCGGAAGAGGTTAACGTGTTCCCACAATATAATCGGAAAGTAAGACATTTCATTAGAGCGGCAAAAAGGGATTCAGTTTCCACAGTTGTTTGCGAACTTCTATGTTAGGCGATATTGCCATAGTACGCGGTTGACATATAATCAAAATGGACGTAGAAAAAAGGATATTAAACTTCTTATCTTTAACTTTTATTATCGTCGATAATCAACTGCGGTGTACCATATTCTTGTAATAAATGTGACAATCCGCATGAATCCGAGATTACTAATTAGGCGGGCCATTAATTAGAATTATAAAGTTCGTTGTAAATGTAATATACAGGAAGTTATATTCACGTAAAGGAATTTGTTGCGCTGTCCCACCTTATAATCTTGCGCAACACGGCCCGTTAGTCACTATGCGCGTTTGGTAACATCTAATTCAGTTAATTTCCTAACCATTGAAATATGTTGAGATGACTTGTATAACAAGCACATAAAATGTCTGACGCGTTTCGGATACGTAGGAGGTGTGTCGATGCCAATAACTTTAAAATGATCAGTACTCCTCACCGATCCGAAGACACGTTATTCCATTGGTTCTCTTTTTTTTAATCAGCCTAAAACACATAAAATAGCTTTTTCGTCATTCAATCTTTGTTTATGTAACTTCTTCGTTCTGAGATTGATTTTGAAGGCAATGAGAAAGAGAAAGAACTACGAAAGATTAATTTTCAATTCAACTAATTATGCTACTTGACCAAACGAATCCTATTTCGTCGTTTTTAAGGATCAGTTCTCTTACGAAATTGTGTGCCTGTCGATAACCCTCTTTTTCAATTTCAAACTAATGATTCAAAAACTACATCATCTAACGACTCTGAAGACACTTTAATCACCTCGAATCTAGGTTCTCACTCATGTAACTGTTATTTCAATGCAAAATTAAATAAGAACAAACAAACTTCCATAGTTCAAAGCAAAATCTTTATCCCAATTACCTTCTCTTTCATTCTTACAAATGATCCACTTCCGATAGCTCTAGATCAAAGAGCCTTCTTAAGATTTCTTTCCGAAAAATTCAAAAGTTCAACCAACTTGCAGACGATGCGTTCGTGTTCCCCGATTGATCAAGCAGCTGTGGTCCGAACGACCGCTCGTATATTAACAATATTTATCGTCGCCGCGGCTGGACGAGATTAGATCGTGACACACGATAACACCCGGTGTCGTTATCGGATTCGGGATAGGTTTCGCGGCGGGTGGCGAGACGTATTAATTAAACGCCTCGCCAGAAACGCGTCCCGGACTGTTCTGATCCGCTTTTCCGTCGACGTTCATTCATGCCGCGAGCCGCCATTAATTTGCAAGATGAAAACGGGCCGGAGAAGCGACGCTATAGGTTGCCGGCATACGCTGGGCGTAATTTATGCCGATGTAAATTCTGCCGCGTAATTACACCGTGGAACGCCATTCACGTTTAGCCAACCGGTCGGGGACGGCGTGAAAAGACGCGCGACACCGGAACACGCCGGCCCGCACGACCAAACGTTCGAAGATACAAGGTATCTACGCGTATCGATCCTGCAGATATTTCACAGATTTCACGGATTTCTAATATCACGTAGAAAAATGATATGTAAACAGAAAGTGAATACAATCCTTACGATATTTTGTTTCAATTAGTGAGATAGATCAAGGTGAATCGGATCGAAATAAAGCTCCAAATTACCTTCGTTACATCGTGAATTGTATTTGTCATTCTTTGTCTTTTATTTGCAGGAGAAAGATTTACCTCGGTCTACCTTATCTGAAACGTGACAATGTTTTCTTTTTAGATAATCGTTTTGTTTCATAGGTTTCAAGAAATTTATTTGTAGATAATAATTTCAAACAACCGTAAGGCAAAGATTTAAATTATATTAGACGTTTTTACATTTTGAAACCTAATAATCAGCTCCCCCTTCTTTACACTATCAATCTTCCTTCTTTTATTTAAATCGCAACCTTCGGAACAGATATCCGAATTAATTCGAACGAAGAATATCGCATCCCCCTTTCAATGAAACTAGAAAAAAAGTGTGACAAGAAACAGTAATAACACAACGCTGAATTCATCTGCGTTAGTCTCGCAAACACCGAGCACAGAAAACGAACATCTTGATTAATGATACGAACGAGGAGAGCCGTTCGCAAGAAAGGCGATAGGTCTCGTAACGCGATTTCGCCCTGTGGTGTCGAGTACGACTCAATGGGCAGAGATTCGGGATCCATTTCCAATTCGGGATCAATGATCGATTCGGTGATGATCGTTTCAGCTTTCGAACGGTTGATTAATCTTATCCCTTTTTTCCTTGCGGATCTTGGAGCTGGATCTATGGAGACGTAAAACGAACGAAAAGAAGAGAGAGACAGAGAGAAAGAAAACAAAAACGGAAGAAAATAAAATGAGATAAGAAGGGGAAAGAGTATCGTGCTAGCCGACCAGTGAAACGGAATAACGCTCAGCCTCCTGGCTGGAGGAGGCCTCGGGCTAACAACCGATCAAGCGCACGTCGTGTTGTCATCCGATGCAACAAGAATTTAGTGGGGCAATTGGAACTAGTTCGTCTGCTCGGTTTCTATCCGCGATTTTTACGGTTTCACGTGCGCCGCGAGCCGTACATCAACGTGGAACCCGCGCGCGCCGGACCAAGATCGAGAAATCGGCAGACCAAATGGAATCGTAAAGCCTCTGCGTCGACAGGGAATTAGCCGCGTCGTAGACCGCGGCAATTATTCGATCGTTTTAAATGCTTTACGGTCCCGTTTACGGACTACCGACACACTGCCGCTCGACAGTTTTCAACCTATCGTTGCACTGGGCGCTCTATTTGAACTGGAAAAGCTGATACACCTCATAAACCTTTGAAGATAAGAGAAAATGATTACCTACTTTGACAGCTGTTTTGCGTGAATGTGGTATAAGTGAGTTCTCAGAAAATTTTTGTGGTACAATGTTTAGGACAGCATGATGCGATTTTAGTATATTACTCATGCATGAGATTACATTATCATTTTCGATTTCCTTCTTGACGAAGTTTTTTCAATGTTTCACTTTTCCTGTCGATGTTGAATCATTTAAATAAATTGCCGGGTCATTTTACATTTGTAAGAAATTCTTAATCAATGACCAGGATCTTTTTTCTGGTTAGAGTAAACTTGATTCTAGACACGCCATTTCTTTAAACTCAACCGTTAATCAGCCGCAGCAACCGGAACATTTCACTCGTTCTTACTGCACTTTATGAACTTTCAATAATCGACACTGGACGCTTCGTAGCGGCACTTTGATCGTTGGGAAAATCGTTTGACATGGAGAGCAAGTACGTCTGTATCTAATGGTAACTTCCGGTACGATGGATTGGAAAGCGTTTGTTAGTCGAACTTTTGTAAGATTTAGTACATGAACTTTAAATGTCTAAGTAAATACACGGTGGTGACCAATAAAATTGTATCACTGTTTGTAATTTGGATATATCTAAATTGCAGATGATAAATAAATTTAGTATAGATTTATTGTAAACTGTTTGGTGATTCGTTAGGATAGTTTATTATGTATTTTGAAAACAAATTAAACCTTCAGTGGACAAAGGTAATGTTCACGTGAGAGCTAAACAAAAATATTTGATTTGAAATTTGATTTGAAATTGGAATAAATATTACGTAGTTTATAATAATATACTAACACTGAAAGATTTTTCTTCGAAAAATATTTACCGCAATTTTCATTCCAAACACCTTCAAGATTAAAGTATTCGTATAGTACGGGAAATGTCACGAAAGTAATTTTAATTCCAATTTGATTTCAACGAATACTATATAATATTCACGCGAATATTCCACATAAGTAAATACGTGAGATGAAGTTTGCATTCCGTAATTTACTAACTAATTTGAATAGAAGCTACTCCTTGGAATGCTAATCAACCCCGAACCACCGTCGCCGTTTTTCTCGCGCGTCGCGTTCAAACGTTCTCTAATTAAAAAGGAACTTTAAAGGTTCCCCAGCATTTCTATTAAATTTTTAATCACCTGTTTACGAGATGAGCCATGACAAAGTTAATTATCTATATACTGGAATCTAATCTGTTCCAACACCTTGTACGCTGATACAATCTTGATTCTTTTACAAATGTTTTATAAAAATTCTGTGATTAATTGATGAATGATCTATCTCTGTGAACGGAAAATTAACCAGAAAAATTTGTTCGATGATCGTTAGAAAATTTATACCGGTCGCATCCGTCTGTACAATTTCAATAAACCGGTTGTTAATTCGTGAGACGATGGACACCTGTTTCTGCTGCAGATTAGAAAGTGATTTAAACCTGTCGACTCGATTCCACGTACGGAACAACCAGAAGTGCTCATTTCAAAATTTAGAAAGTCGTCAAATTCGCCGCGACCGCCTCTCCGTAGTAACGTTGTTGACCATGCTTGAATTTTTAAATAATTCCGTTGAAGTAAAAGCCACTTGTCTTCGAGTGATGCTTCCATTTCGTGTGTCATTTATTATTATTAATACCTGTCATACGCGTTGTAATTTATCTCGCCGACACTTATTTATCAAATCAAGGACGTACATGTAGAAGCTTGCGCTGAAATAATGTTTCTCTGAAAACCCCGAAATTATGCTGTTTGAGGTTACGGTCTCCGCCGGCAACGAATGTAATCTTCGCGATAGATCCGTCACACGATGTATCAATTTATAACTGTACTAGCGTTAAGCCGCGGCGCGACGTTAATTCCTGTTTTAAATATATTTCTCGGTTATTTATGGCGCTGCTGCGTATTGCGGAGGAATACGAGGAACACGAAACTTTTGATGCGCGGCTACCAGGTATACGCGTTACGGGGCACTAGGAACAGCCGTGAGAGTAAACTGTCGATAAAGGAATAGCTGAGGTGGTAATCATCGGTAATCGGCGGTCCGTTACTTGTGTAAAAGCAGTAATTGCCACTGTTACGCCGCGGATTAGATAGAAATAGTTACAGCTGGTTGAGTGGAACGTGTTATTTACTCGTTCATTTGGGAACGATGTTTGATGATCTGCCACCTCCGCCGCTAGATCGACCTCTGCGAAACAATTTCCTTTAGGTTCTTGGCCGGTTGAATTTCCTTGGTATGTCTTTGATCGAAACAGACAATGGGGATAACTGTTGAGAATTCTATTAATTCAGTGAATTAATAGAAATCGATAGCTAGAAATTGAAAGGTCATTACTTCGTATTTTTAACTAATCGTGGAAGTTAAAAGAAACGACAAAATGACACGAGAAATGTAACTTTGAACCTGGCGTCTGTTTCTTCGGCGAATAAACATGGAATATGAATTGTGCGAAGAAATAACAACTTTTTCTTATTTTTGTGATGTTTGTCACTGAAGTATGCAACACGAGAAATCAAATGCGATAGAGCTACCTGTTTTTTTTGTCAACAAGTTTTGATCTCCGCCAACACATTCTTTTCATATGAAAACTTTCTGTATTTCGGGACTTTAATAACATTGTCCGAGAATATTCTTTTTAGTTTCTGAACAACACGATAAAGAATTATTGAAATTTGAAATCTTCCTGTGATAACGATAAAATTAAATTCTTCAAGTAGATATTCATTCTCTCGCCACTAAATTATTCTATATGTTAACAAATCAGGTTACCAATCTGATTTTCTCATACTTCCCTCAAACTCGGAAGCATCCTTAGAAAAAGGAGAACGCAATGAAATTTAAAAATACTGAACAAACATAATGTTCCTAAGAAAATGAGAACTCGATTGGATCGCAGAAGACCCGATGAACACAACCGACTTCGTAACGTACGGGTAAGGAAGTAACTAAATTACGTCTATCTTCGCTTGGCTATTTGTACGCTCGCGTCAATGATCCTACTATTTTATTCCACTGAATTCAGCGAATTTCCGATTGCCGGTGGAAAATCTCAAGGTACACTCGATAGAGGGTAGCAACCGAGGATTCATTCGCGATTACAATCGACGGCTACGGAGATACGCGCCGGTGTTCGGGTATGAAAGGCACGCACAAGTCGGACGGAGAGGAGACGAGGACGAAGGGAAGTCGAAGAAAGAGCTCTGGATGAAGATGGTGGGAGAGGGAAGTCGCTAAACGACATTCCAAGCGGACCATCCAGCGCCACCCAACGGTAACCAACGCATGACGCCCTTATCTTACCTCGTGTTACCGCACCTTTCCTTACGTTACCTTACGTTACCTTAACGGATCGGCCACGGTCAAGGAGAACGCCGATTTCGGCTGATGATTTCCCCTCGATCGCGCTGCGCTGACTATCACGTGTTTCTTCCAGTTTCTACAGTGCAGACCAGTAGTTTCTAAACTTTACGTTACTAAACTCTCCTCTAGACAAATTCTCTACGCCTCCCCCAATTTATTTCATGAAATAATACAGACATATTTTGAAATGGTAAAAAATGTATTAATATAAAAAATGAGAAAATTTAAATTATATTTCTGCTAAATTTTTCGCGCCTATCAGTTTGTAGATTGCTGGTGTGGGTCGAGGAACATCGGATCATTTTCCGTATGATAGCGAAGAAATAAAAGTAGTTGAATGTGAATAATAAGAAACGAGAAAGAATTTTTCAGTCTTTCTTTTGCAGATAATTAGATTCACTCTGTGATCTATTTCGCTTCGGTCTACTCTACCTCGTTTAGACTACTTGGACCATTGCTCTCGTTTGTACTTCTCTCTGTCTACTTGAAAATTAGTTTAACTCTTTGACTTCCTCATCGCGTGAATTTGGGTGATACCATTTTTTACAGAATCTTAGAAATCAATTTTCTTTGTGTGGCATTGAACAAACTGAATTTTTTTGGACATGTGAGATGCAAGAACAGTAGGACAATCGCTATGAAGAATTTTGACTGTATGCTTCATTAAAACTATTTCAACCGTAGGAGAGCTTTGATGAGTTTGTTTGGCAGTGAACGTGTTAACTGGTTGCATGCAATATTGACAGTCGACGTGGTGGATGTCATTCATTGAAGCAGATAATGGGTTCAAATAAATCGCAATAATAACAATGTTTGCAACATACATATATTAATGAAATTTATCAAGGTAAACCCACGAGTTCGAATAAATTCAATAATTTTATATATTTGAAATTGTCTTCCTGAATGTTTTCTTCTTATAAGGTTCCAAACGCTATTCTATGTACAGCTATTAAAATTCTTCTTTACGACAAGTCAAGTATCATTTTGTACGGGTGATTGGCCGTTTGTAGAAAGTCAATTCTCCGAAGTTCGCAGATCTAGCAACCCAGAAGCTCGTGTTTTCATGTCGCGCGTGAAAACAGAAATGAGAAATAACTGCTCTCGGAAGAACGCGAAATAAAGTTCTTATTCCAGCATTACACGGCAACGGCGTAACCGCCTTCGCGTTCCCTAACAAGTCCGATGGAAACTGTAAAAGCAATTAATATAAACTAGCATGTAGCTACGTACTCAACTTAAGAATCCCATATATCGTAATTTTCCGTTGCAATATAATTTGATGCCCGACCCGGCGTAGGAAGTAGCGCCGATGTACGTGGGAAGAAGGTCAGCCCGCGAAGTTGATGCACACTTATTCGCGGCCCGGCTATGTACACGAGCGCGGTTGAATTAGGCTTTTTGCCGACGGGTAGGGAGGCGAGCAACATGATTTGTAGAAATGCTTCTTGCCAAAGATTGATTTTCAGTTAGCCTATCAAGCGGCTGTTGGTTCTTTTAGCGCGTAACTGTATTACGAGAAAGAAAATTGATAGCAGGAATGATTGCGACCGCAAGATCAATTCTATTTTACATCTACTCCCAGCGAGAAAGCCCACGGTTTTCCTAATATACAATTTTAATAAAGCATCGTATCACGATGTACTTAAAGTTCGACTGTTATTAACAAGCGCAACGAAACGCGTTTTTCTTATTTTCGAATGTTTGAAACTACGATAATGTAATTTAAATGTGAACGAAATAATTTGGTTCTTGAATTCTTTAATATTCCAAGAGGTTTTTACTTCCGAAGGGTTCATTTGGAGTTCGAGAATACAGGAACTGAAACTGTTCTACAGGAAGTTAGCAATAATCGAATTTTTTGCCGATGAGATTGCAGCGTGTTTGCTGTTTCACATTGCTCCTTTATTAACAGCTTTACTGAATTTGCGCGCTGGGTTGTGCGCGGCGAATGTACGTTTCTGTCGGCGTCAAGTGTTTACACGCTCGTCTATGAGTACTTAATCCATTCACATATACACCGTATGCCAATTTCCCTGTTGGATTCATGCAAATCGTTTTAATACAATCCCGATCATTGTCATCGTAAAATATCTTTCTTAACGGTACATAATTTTCCAAACCGAAATTTTACATATTTTATGAAACCAATTTCTTTCGTCACTTCATACAATTTCGTTTAAAAAATAATTGTCCCTCATTTATTTTACAATGAATACCTCGCTTGCATTCCCTTACAAAACAAACTGAAAATTATTTATTATCATGAATAAATACACTCTTTTTATACTTTACACAGTTATAATTAGCCTTCAAATTACCTGTTACTTTCCACCTTTGGAGAATGCATAGGCAAAAAAAATCTACAAGACAGAATTAAATCGATTCCTTTTCATTCTTTTAATCCTTTTTGAAAAGAGAGTAAGACTTGGTAAACAATAACAAATCAATTACTCAGCAGCAAATTTTGTTCTCAAAAGATAACTAGTCTTTCACAGATGTACATTAGTAATCTTTTTTACTTAAGCGTAATTCTAATATTTTTTCCTCGTCCCTAGTGGATTAATCCCGAAATACGATCAAGTGTACATTACGAGAAAGCGTAAGGTTAAATTAGTACTTACATATACAGGGTCTTTATACACCGAATAATCGAGAGCGCGTTGCGGATAAACCATGCGGAACCAGGGAGCACCGTTGCCAATCGATAATAAAGAAACGCGGGCAACAATGAGCAACAACATTACGACCGCTTTATGAATGCCAATCGTGTTACTCGTACGATAACTGCAACCGAACGCACCCCGATCCGCCCACTTTATCGATCGGCCGCCTTTATTTACGAAGTTCGTAATCAATTTTCGTAGGAATGTTTGATCAACCGAAATATATTGCGATTCCACGATCCCCGATGATTTTTTCAACGGAAAAGTAAATTAATGTTTTTGCCACAGGGTTGTTAAGACGAAAAAGAGCACGCTGAATTTCAAGGCACAGAGAGGGCTCATTAAGGCGAACGAAAAAGATTCAGTTAATTAAGTCCGAAGGAGGATGCAGGCGATTCGTTTCATTTCCTGGCGTCGATAATTTACAGTAAATTAGGAATCGTTGAGATTCTATGTAATTTTCTGCAGTAAAAATCCTTTGCCGCGAATTAAAAATTAACACACATATGCAGGATACATGTTCTTTTTTCGTTTCTTTCTTTTCTTCTTATTTTTTTCGCTTCTTTTGACGTAAAATGCTGAAAAGAGAAAAATCCTTCACTACGGTCTACCAATGCCATCGGGAGTGTTTTTCAAGGTCGACTTAATTACACCGGTTTTTATTACTTTAGCGGTCATTGTATGCCACTAAATTGTTTCACGCCGTTTCTTGGATTACTCTCGTCTATGGAAACATACCAGGAAAAATCGTCGACGTGTTCCGATCGATGCTTATCTTGATTCGCGAATAAGTTGATAATTTCGTGTCAAGATTGTTTATAAATTCTAAGTTTATTTCGGCGGTTTCCTTCGGTCTCGTGTGGCTAAATGATCGAACCACTATAATCTCGCGAATCATGTGCATTCCGGGTTTCCAAACCTGCTTCGATTAATAATTTTCCACGGTTCATTATGTAACGGTGTACATACTATCGGCGATGTGTAGGTTAAACTAATTACGTTAATTGGAATACACGGTTACACGGGACGAAATCTCCCAGCGGTTAATCTGCAGACAGGGTGTTCCGAACCACTTTAAACTGCCCAGCGAATCTGTACCTTCTTCGAGATATCCGTTTCATTAAAAAAACTCCAATTTATTACTGTGAACATGTCTCACATGTCCCAGATCAGAGGCCGTAAAAATTCTGATCGTGAACCAAAATCCTTTTTCACGGATACAGAAATTCGTATTTATTCGGTATCGATCGGAACCGCCTCGCATTACATTCTACCAACCGCCAGCAGGATTATTTTATTTGATTATGTGTAGAAAAAGTGTTGCATCGCTACAAATTTTGTAGCAACGTTATTTTTCTTTTATTACTCCGTTACTCACGCAACGATGTAAACTTGTTTCTAAAAAAACTCAAATCGAGTTACTTGGTTTTATAAATCAGGAAGAGGTTCCACTATAAAATGTATTTTAAAGTGTGATTCGGAATTTTATTTCACTAAGAACGTATAATTTTTTTAAATTGATATTTTGAATGTTTATTGCAGTTTCAACGACACTCGCAAAGCATTACAAATAAAGATATCCAAAGTTATCAGTAATATTCAGAACAGAAAAAAAGAAAATGCATTGATAAACAAGCGAGACGTCGCAGAAGATCAAAGGTTCCGAACCCAATTTAACAAACGCGGATGTCGTTAATTTCCTCGCAGCGAATTTACAGTATCATTTTTCTCTTATCGATATTCGATGCTCCGAGTAAATACAAACTTACAGTGAAAGCAGCACTCCTTTCTCTTCCAATAAATTATCACCGACCGAACAATTCTGGAGCGTGGAATCGCGAAATAAATCTCAACACAAGAAATTAAACATAGCTCTTCTAGCAACCTCGAAGACCTTAACCATCCTAACGAAACAACAAACAAACAAACATACTCCAAGCACCAAACCGAGAGAGCTCACGTGACGAACAAGAATCCACGGGTTGTTCGTAACAGGCGTGATCGATCGTTTATCCAAAATCGTTGCTCGTCTGCCCGGTGATCTCATGATCGGTACTTTCTCGTGTTCCCCGAAAAATCCTCCGTTGGCCGGGTTTCTTAAGAGTCGAGTCCTCGCGAGACTGCGCGGCCCGTTCGATCGCGGTTCTCTAATTACGAGCCTCTCGAAGATAAACGATTTCTTCGTCGATCCGGCGTCGCTAATGGCTGCGAGACCTTCGGCAAATAAAAGCGGCGATGAAAAAAGCTGCCAGAGGAAGAGAGGATACGTCCGTGGCGCGGCGCGGCGGGGAGAGGGAGCGAGGCATAGGCGGGGAAGATCGTTCGACAACAATGATGTTCACCGTTAATTTGAGCGGACGAGTGAATCGGCCGTTTATCGTTCTGCCGGTGTGAAGGCCGTGAACACAGGACTGGGACGCACGCGTGTGTACACGGATCACGTAAGGCCGTGCACAGGTCCGCGTGGCGAAGAGAGGCGAGAGAGTCCGGTCCAGAGGGTTCAAGCTAACGGGACCGAAAAGCCGATCGTAAGCGCGGCTCCGTGAGCACCACGGTTCGCACACCCGCGCGAAACACGTACATGGAGACACGGATGTGTTGTTCCTGTGTACTTACGTACGTCTATGTCTGCTGCACGCGCGTCAAGATGAAAAAAGTTTTTACAGTCCTGGAACGTGTCCGCGACCAGCGTCACGGTGATACACGAGATACGAACTACTGTACATACTGGGCCGAGGCGAGGGTTCGACCGCTCCTATTGCCGCGGATCCCGTGGCCACGCGGTGATTTCAATGCCCGCCTGGGCGGTGATTCTTACCGCTCCACTACATAGCGGAGCTCGACCGAAGATTCGAATGGTTTTATTCTTTCCCATGTTTTGAACTGTTTTAATATTTTGTTGTAATAATTAAGGGGTAAATGTATTTGGGAGGTTGTTGGAGTTATAGGATTATGAATATATTGTAAAGTAGAAAGGTGTTGGAAGAATGAGATGTTTGTACGTATTATTCAATAGATTTTCTTGTTGGGAAGCTGTAATCGATTTTTATTCTCGATCTAACTTATGTTTTATCGAATATTTATTGCTTAGCACTCGTTGCGGATATTGCGAGTCAGTGTCGCGTAAAGTTGAAGGGTCCCGACGTGATTCAGCAATGTTTGTTACCGTTGAAGATCGAATGACTATTAGTCGAGGGAAATGTCAGCCGGAACGTTTTCATAGCTCGTGCGCACGTGTGCGGACGATCTATTGCGCAGGGGCGCGTTCTGAGGCCGCGAAGTCCGCGATACAATGTTAAACGGTACGTGTGACTCGGGTTCAGTTTCGAATTTATCAGCCGGACATCTCGTAATGCAACGCGAGCGTGGCTTCTTCGATTCGTCGCTACGTAAACGCCGTAATTAACGTTTCATGACCGTCAGAATGGGCATTAATTATACACTAGAAACGTTATTGCTTCATTATTCTCTCCATCGGAATGTTAAATGCGAACCGTCGCGGCGCTGACTTTTTCTTCTTAATCAAAGACGGACTGACAAGTAAAACCCTTAAATCTTTGGCGACAGGTGTATAATTATAGACCCGCGAACAGAACGTTTACCAAACTAATTTAAAATTATCATGAAAACCTATGCAAATGTTTGACAATACATCAACAGTGTACAGCCGAAATGTTTTACGAGGAACTATTGGTTTTGACTAACGGCGCATACTTTCCTCTTTATTTTCTCGGTCATTTTCTGTCCTCGCGCGGACAGAAATTTTTCGTACGTTCGTTTCATCGAATCTCGGTACGAGGATTTGAAATGTTGATGATATCACAAATTTATTAGATATTAGAAACTTGCGAGATTTCATTAAACATTATTCTGTCGAATTGACTTTTTGATTAGCGGGCTATTCGAATTTTTAAGTTGATTCTTCCGTCGTTTCTTTACATGGATTACGTTAATATCATTAAGCATATAATAAATGTATATTTTTATATGATTATTGAACACATTCTTACTATTGCGTAGTTTGAAATCAAATAAGAGTATTTAGATGTGGATCGACCTATATTCGTCTGTGATCAGTCATATGAAATTGATAGCCTTCCTAAGGAATCTATGAATCGAATCTACTTTCCACTGTTACACGAGTCAACGATCAACTGATAAATTGTTTCCGTTCATTAAAATGCAGGTTCATTAAAATGCGATGGTGATTTCACGCTAAAGGGTAACATCAGTGCTCATAATAACACTGTACATAAAATTTATTTTCCTTTCACGTAAAATTTATGTGTAATGCGTGTCTCGCTCTTTCTAAAGATTACTAACACGTATTTAAATATCTACAAAACCCATTAAAAATGTTTAAACCTGAACATTTGATTTTTCTTCAAAAATAAGTTTCTCAAAAACTTAGGGTAGTGAGAGAATACTATTTCTGGATTCTTGTTTGAGACGAAACAGTTTACAAAAATCGTTTACTGCTTATTGAAATGCGTAATACATGCTGGACAGTGAAAATGTTAAATCTAAGAGCCAATGAAATATAACGTGGTCGTATTGGTTGTCTGTTCGACTCGAAATCGCCAAGAGAACGGTCGCAATTTATTCCGTGTACAATGACGAACTGTCTACAGAGAAGACCGTATTATTCCAACAATTCCCTCTTTACAATTTCGATTAGTTACACATTAGGAAGCGGCTTCGAGCTTGTGTTCGGCTTCGATTAAGAATGACGTCTGGAAAGCAATGATTTCCTGCACCGATCGGTTATATCGCGTGATGAATGTCTAACGGTGTTCTCCTCTGAGTAATAATAAATTTTAATTTTTTTTCGAATTCCTTCAAACAATCACGAGTGGTTTATCACAGTTTTAAAATAAACGTAAATATACATCTGGTTTTAATGTTTCCAATGCGTTCCGATAGTTGCAGAAAAAGTTAAAAATACAATTTTTGAAGGTAACAAAATCTGCTCTTTTTACATTGTTCATTGAATTATTAGATGTTTCACGAAGACTAGAATACATTTATCACGGCACAGGTAATAGAAACGTTATAAAACATTTTAACTTTTAATTGTGTGTTTTAATTTTCGTATTTTAATTGTAACACATCCGATAATTGCATAACGGTGCATAGAAAGTTTAAGTGTGAGAAAAAATGTTCGATCGGAGTGAATTGAAAGTGATTATTGGCTTGATTGATACCATAACATGCGTTTCACGCGTTCCCCGAGTTACTTAAATTAATTTAACCCCGATATCTTTCTGCGCGTCGATATTTCCCATCGTCTTAGCGATTCGTTCTTAGTAACCGTGCTTCAGGAACACCGTAAGATATTATCCTTTTGACAGAGGCGTATAAGTGAGGGCTAATAAATCAATCCAATTAATGACCGCGCGCATTGCATCATCCCTGTTTGCTCTCCTCTAGCCTGTTGATCAAAAAGATAGATCTATGCGCCTAGCAAATAGCGTGCATATGGATATTTATTACGTTGCATCGACGTTTGTCAGTTGATTTCGACCACGGACTCGAGTACCGGCAAAAATCTCTTGGATAATAATAATAATAAGAAACAAGACGGAAAAGGATAAGGATTTGAAGAACTTAATAATACTCGCACAATGTATACGATTATCATTATGAATTAACTAAGTCTATTGATTAATCCTTCAAGTCTTTAATAATACATCTGCATCTTCATTTTATTTTTTCTTTAACAAAACTATTTACAAATATTGCAATTTATTTTATTTCAATTTTCTTGAGTGCACCTATAAAAGTAGGAAAGCAGACCAACTTTCTCATTTTACTTATCTCTTTTTCATATTGATACGTCAGAAAATTGTTTGCCTGAACAATATCAAATGATAGAAAAAAACATTGAATAAGGTTCTTATACTTGCAAGCAATTTTATTTAGCGTTGACTGAATAGTTTACAGTTCCTGATAAAAAGGTAGGGCCACCATTGATACCAACTTATAGAAAATCAACAATGATATATTTTCATTCAAACTTAATTTAGTTGCTTAACTCTCCGGCTTAACACTATGATGAAAAAATTCTCTAATGATCTTTTGGATTTGCAGTATGTACTGTAATTAGTAAAAAAATGTGAAAAACTGTGAGTGGCCCTAATTGTTTGATTAGGAACTGTAGAATAATAATTTTCGAAAGAGCATAAGCTTGCGGCAATAATGTGCGTATTCGTACGAGAAACGCGTCTAGGAACCGAACATTAGCCGCGGCGAGGCGTGCAATGCGACCAACATCAATTAGATCGTGTTATGCTAATGTTGTCCACGTGTACGGGTCGAAATACGCGGCGGAGTACCAATCATCTCGATGCCAACATGATCGGAACCTTGTAGGCGGCCGGCAACGCTCTGCGCACGCAGGTTCAAAGCGAACAGCAGGTGCAACCCGCAACCCGCAGACTCGTTACGCGGAAGAAAAGGAACTGCCGTAAACATAATTAAATCGCAGCATGACATGTTTGTAAACTACACATTTTTCGAAATCGTTGATTTTCGACTTTATATTCGAGTTGATTAAACAGGAATCACTCGATTAGTTAAAGAATTGACGATTCGCGTCAATCGAACTATTTAAATTTTGTGAAAACATGGTGACAACATATTCGATTGGTAACTTATCTTACTTTATTAATTTCCTTAAATTTTTGTTACATGCAATCAATCAGTTTGGCAAATGAATGATTCATATAGTAAAATGTACAATCCCCTCTCTTTATACCAATAAATCAGAAAGTTCTACATGTAATGAAATTCACTAGAATTAGCTTCCAGATAATAAGCATCTTCAAGATTTCTATCATTAAAGAAGTCTTGTGTAAACAAAAAATGGAAAGTTTCGATACCCGTAGTCAAACAAAGGCAACCGTACTGAAGAGGTATTCAAGATTTTTCTCGGAGATGAAAGTCCAATGTAAAAAATCGTAGTTTAGCTGTTCTCATAACGAGAAGTCGTTTTCGTATGAATAATATTATAATGTATTCATTATAATTCGCACAATTTGAATCATTAATTATAAGCGAATCGTGTTGAGTTTAAGAACACGGTACAAGAATTAACACTTGAACGACGAAACAGACGCATTTTGTAATTGCACGATGTTCCGTCGATCACTTACCAGAACGACATCGTTGATTCGACGATGAAACACGCGACAACCTTATATCAAACAAAGGGAAAAGGTTATCTGAAGCCCCGCAGCTTGACTTTATTAACCCGATACTCGGACCGTCGTCATCGGTACTCGACGCGGGAGCGGCGTTCACGAACGACACGATGAATATCGAGACGAAGCAGTGGGACGGCAAAAGTTCATGGTTAATACATTTTCCTTTAATCGTGATAACACGATCACCGTAGCGAAATGCCAATAAAAACCGTTAATAAGGATCTCCATTGCTATATTAGGCGGGCCGTCGATCGAGCATCACGCGCGAAATTAATACTGCAAATCGTGCTCGATTAATTGATCGATGTTTATTAATTTCTCGATCGCTGGCATTTTACTAATTAATAACCTACCCAAGATTTTTGTGTTTCTCAGACGCAAATGGTTCGGTTGGATGGCATCTGGAAGGCGATGGCATTTATTAACCAGTTAACTGCGTTTGACGTGTATACACATCTGAAAGTTTGAAGTGTTACTAACTCTTCCAACGATGAATTCATTATTTTTTCAGATAAACACTTCAAATATAACAGGTTAAATAAGGAAGAAGTTATTCAATTGAATAATCTTTCAATTAATTTCCTTAAAACCTGTTAAAAACGGAACATATTAAATCTGTAACCTACGAAAGATCCGAATTATTCATACACTGTTACCATGACCACTCGCTAAACAAAGAATCGTATTTTCTAATTGGAACAACTAATTGATAAAATACTACAATATAAAGTGTATGTTTTACATGTATTGATCCGTCTCAATGTATAAATAAATAAAAGCATACTTTCACACCCTTACAATGTTCTACATCTTAGAGCATAAAATAACGTCGCAACATTTTGCGCAACAGACCGAACCAGTACAAACAATTGAAAATCAATAGTCTTAAAGAATGAAGCATTGCGTCTCACAATGAAAGGGACAATAAGAGAATGGTCACGGTCGACAAATCACGCGGCAAAAATACGCGCCGCGAAAATAGTCGCGTGACAAGGAATCCCTGACTCGCGGCCGTAAGTCAGTCGGAGCCGCGTTGTCGCGCCGATAGAGAAAAATGTCTCGACCAATAAATACGGTTAACGTATCGCCGTATGATTTGTAGATCGCATTACACGACACTACACGACGCGTGCGTGCTGTCTGATCGTGTATTAACGCCTCCCCTGCTTCTTTTTACCTTGGGCTCAACCCACCCCCGTTGGAAGCCGAGGCCTGCGTGACTTCGATGATAAAGAACACGTTAATAATTTTTCCCCCGCGTGGCAAATTGTCCCGCGATCGTTCTCCCGATTCCACGGCGTCGTAGACTCGTGCCGAAACGCTCGCATGTTCTTCGCTCTATTGAAGACTCCTAAACGCTGTCACGCGATGGACGTTTGACACGGAAGTGAAGACAAAATTGCTTCTACTGTATAATTAAAGTATTCACTCTGAAACCGCAGTTCCCCAAAACTCATTGAAAAAATCTTAATGAGTAGGTATCGAAATGAATGACGGCACTTTCGTGTATGCAACCAAAAAGTTTCCGGTAAAATGTGTTTGGTAGCATCAGTTTCCAATAGCAAGAAATGGTATACTCGCGTAAAAGACGATGCTAATTAAAATGATAACAGACACAAGTGAATGGTTAAAAATAGCAAAATACTTTGAGTGAAACGGAGTTCTAGAATGCTTTCAGATTCAAATGAATTTCACACGAAAAATTCAGAGTTTCGTTAGAATCAGGAAAAGTTGTTCCATACTATTCTTTTCACCCAGAAAACGATCTTACAGCGCACCGGTGTCACCGAATTCCGGAATGCTCCGATCGGAGAACAAAAAGAACGCGCTTCGGAGGTTCCCGATTCCAACGACAAGATCTGGCACGCATTCCGCCCACGCGTGCCGAGACAATGTCTCGAAGTGTCCGCGGCTGGAGATCTCGTTCGATCCGCGGAGCCGAACCGAATCCGCCTACTTGAACCGGTAACAGGTTCCACGCCCTGCCGTGTAGCGGCAATATTTAAGCCGTGTACTGTTCGAGCGTTACCGCACGTATGTATGTAACACGCGAGCGTACAGCGGAGTCCGGAGGCGGGCACGCTCGGACGTGTGCACGTGGACCGAATCGACGGGAGGAATAGAGTTCATGTTTAAATAAATGCGGTGAAACGTGGGCAGCCACTTTGCGTAACATGCCGACGGGTATAGGCCGACATGCGCGCAGGTGCCTTTGGGCTGCTGCTACGAGTCCAGCGTTCAATTCACTGACATGATATCGTTAGGGTCAATCGAAAGGAGATTTCGGGATGAACATATTTATCGTGTGTTCCTTCCCTTATCAACTTGGAATTGTTAATGTACTTCTAAATGGAATTCCATGTCGAATAAATGAATCTCTGCATGAGATCATCATCGTTGTGCATCCTTTCTTTTCTTTATTTTTCAACTGTCTAAGATTTTACTGTGAAATTTTTGTTCTTCATTGATATGCTGTTATTTTGCTTTAACACATTGCTGACCAGCAATTTTGCACAGAAACTATCCCATGTCATCGGTTATTGTTCCGTAAATAAATATGAAAGTGAAACAATCTAAGTAAACTTCAATATACTTTCTTTATACACAATGAATTGAAATGAAATTTTGGACATATGTTTTATATAACTTTGAATATTTCGCTTCTGCAATATTCCATATTGCCCTGCGTTTCAAAAATTCAAATGGGTAACGCAAGTGCAAACACGGATTATCTCGTGACCGATAAACAACGTTTCGACATGAAAACACGAGTTAACCCGTAACCGGTCAACAATGTGTTAATAATAGTTATAAGTAGGTACGTGATCGAAAATTAAGTAGTTTATTCTCCCCCTTTCCATAATCGAGGAAAAATCGCATTGATTCTTTCTTTACGCAAATGAACCCTTTTACGAAAGCGTATGGAATAATTAGTTCGAAATAATAATGTAATAGAATAAAAAGCAATAATAAAGGTAAATAATAAATACCTCGTTACAGGAGGAGGGTTGCAAAATAAACAAAAGAACAATCTCTTCCGTGGCGAATACGGTAAACCGCGGTTTCATTCGCAAACTCACGCGGCGTATCACCGTGCACCGGGAAAGTGTTAACAAGCCGCCTCGCGCCTCGGCAATTTACATCGCTTCGAGACTCACCTACAGCAAAACCGTGCGATTCATATTTCATATTTCTGCGGGGTTGGGAGGAGAAGAGGCGAGAGAGGAAGATCTATGAGTCATGTATCCAACATACACATCTTCGCTGGAAGACGGCGAGATCGAAGTAGGACGGCAAAAGGTTAACGGTTGTATCCGCGTGTGTATGAAGCTCGGGGAGCATCGATACGCGCCGATCGCGAACACTCGAAACAATGGCCGGCATTCAAGGCTAATCGAAATAATCGGACCAGACCGAGGGAGCAACGGGAATCTCGCCGTGACGTGCCAGACAACCTCACCGGTTAACATTGGAACTGCCAAGCAATTAAATCAACTGGTCTGTATTTTTTTTTTGTTATACAAATTACAAGAGAATATTCACTAAGATTACGATAGGCTTGTATTTTAAGACACCATTAATAAATCAATTTATTGAATCATTTCTCAGAGAAACGTCTACATACCGGTGTTTCCAATAACTGTACATAGAAATAGCACTGTCATTGAGAAATCTATTAACATATTGTTCACTGGAAATTTTACGCAGAAGTTATACCATGTCGCCGGTTATTATTCCGTAATTAAATATGAAAGTGAAATAACCTAAATAAACTTCAATTTACTTTATTTATATATATAATGAATTGATGTGATACTTTGGATATATGTTTTATATAACTTTGAATATTTCGCTTTTCCAATATTTTATGATACTCTGCGCTTCAAAAATAGAAATAACTAATGCAAGCACGAGTAAACTCGTGACCGGTCAACAATGTGTTAATAGTGTTGATACTAGAACTACCCTACCGAAATGACAAGTTTTAATTATCTCATGCAATGATCGATATACAAGTAATGAATACCAAAAGAAATTTTAAGAATTTCTGTAAGTGCATATCAATTGCGTCAAACAGTTGATGAAAAGTGAAGTCGTGGTAATCGCTCCTTCGGACATCACCGTTGTGGTTCGTGACTGTAGCGGGGTAAGTCTTGGAGTCATTAGAGAGGGCCATTTGAACGCGCGCCGCGATCTGCCGCATGATCGTCTAGATAACGCGCTCGAGAGCGATGCCTGGAATTTCGTAATAATGGCCGGACCTCGGGACTCCTGTCCAGGGCCCGCTCGCGCGGAACCATTTCATCGGAAGCGCGAGAGTTCAAATATTTCGCATTCCAACGGCAGCGATCGGATTTCTTGATCCAACGTTCCACGTAGGATTTAGTTGACGCGGTCCCGCGAGCACTTTGTATTTATTCGACGCGGAAACGACTCCGATCCCGTGCCTTCCGTTCCTTTATGTTTCCATTTCTTCTACCGCATCTTTTATTCCATTTGCATTCCTTCGACTCATTTTCTGACCGGGCCGCCAGATGATCGAAATTCTTGCTGCGATTTGTAGACTCGTATATCGTTGCCCCCTTGAATTATGCAAATATCCGATACGAACTATTGGGCGAGCTATTTTAATTCGTCTTCGAGGAATGCGAAAGCTTTGTAAGCTAATCGGTGGGTATTAAGTAAACAAAAAAGTTTCTGCGAGTTTCCTCGGGTTTTCATATAGACGGTTGATGTCCGTACATTTTTATTATATTTCATTAGATGCTTTTACGCATCGGGGAACTAGAGAAACTCGGAACTCATCCATTATTGCGAGCAGTTCGTAGTCAGCGCGTCATTCTTAATGTGGTATAAATTCGCTAGAAAATTCTTGCTACGTGCTAATGCGCGACCACACGCAACAAAAATTTACGAAAATATTCGAAAAGTTAGTTTCGGCTTCAATTCGTTTCTCGCATTCTTCAGGTGTCTCGTTAACTGATTATCACTTACGTTTGTTTGTTCGTAAGTATGTATGTTAGCAGTTAATAGTGAAGCGAGACCTTACAGAGGGCGAGTGTAGATGTAGGGTAACGGTATTTAATATGGAACATTGATTTGAGAAACTTGTACCATAATGTGTATACCACATAAAGGTGGTAACATTAACAAAGAATGTGTACCCAATATGGAACGTATTCCATATTAGGAACCACATATTCCGACAGAAAACTAATAACCATTCTAAGAAGAAAATAAATTTGTAGCAAATTGCTTTTGAATAATGAGAAATAAATATGTTCAATGATAAATCGTACACAAATAAATTTTGTTGGCCCATTTATATTAAATAGCTTGACCACTTAACTCGTCTTTCAGAAAATTTAACGTAATACTAAACTCAATAATTCTTCGTATTCAATGGCAAATTCTTAATTAATGTCAAACTATGAATATATTACTGAAGTGTTTCCCATGGTAACTAACACAGCAAGCTATTTATTTTCCCAAACATTGTGGTGTTCCATATTAGGAGCTGTTCCACATTAGACGCCGTTACTCTACACCATTTATTGTAGTTCGTTTTTAACTACGAAGTATCAGCAAAGGACCTCACGCGACGTTACAGAGGGAAAACCGTGTGCCATTTCTCAAACTCCATTTCCTACGTACCCTCGACGCTCTCTACCCTGTACCAAAGATGTACCGCGTTCATTAACAACGTCTAACCTTTACCGTGTTCCTCGGTCGGCGCGCGCGATTTGCAAAGAAATTAGACGAGCGGTTTCGTCGGAAACCGATCGCCACCGGCGACTCGTTACTCGTTTAGTCCGAGGGACTGAACGGACTCATTCCAGTAAACGACTGATTTTCTTCGGCGTTTCTTTCGGTACCGTTCGCATGCTTATTATTCGGACGCGTTGTCGGCTGCTCGTCGACTCTTTGACGGGTCCGCCGGTGAGGCAATTTTCGGGGCCAGAAAACTTAGTAATTACTATGTAAATCGGCCCCCGGGATTATTAAAGTCATAATGTATGCGTCTTACTTCGTGCTCGTTACCGTATAGGTAAGTACTTGCATGCCGACAGTGACCGGCAAATTGTTTCCAAGGCGACGCAGCAATTTTCGGTTTATCGGTGAGGACCCGTTTCGGCTGGGCCTTCGCTAGTGCGCGTGGCACACGGACGACAGATAGGCATTCGTTGCGTCCGATTTACCGCGTACCGCTAATCGACGACGATGCTCGGCCTGTCTCCCGCGACGCCATGTTCCCTGTAACACGCTAATATGGCTGATGCAAATTTCGGATAGGTGCGAATTTCGAACTGTGTTTGCGGCAACGAATTTGCCTCTCGGGTAGGTGTGCGAGCCTATACGACGCGTCTCCTCACGGAAGATAATGGTCGGTTATTTTTGAGCATTGAAACTTTTAAGAGATTTTTAGAATACGCGAAGAATTAATTGTGACCTGGGATCGCGGTAAGAATAGAGATTCGTGAAATCTAGTGAAATTTATTTAAATTGTGTATCTTATTTGAAAGATTATAGGTTTTCTAGTACAGTATGGAGATGTTCCTCTAATTCCATTATATACAGATTATTGAAGAATTATTCTGATCGTGTTTGTCGTGGATTAGTAGAAGTGTTCTATAATGTAAGCAATGGATAAATGGTGATAAATGGTGAAGAATTATCTACCGAGAATTTTAAGGCTTTTAATTTCAGAACTTCAGCCACTTACATTTCATAATTCATTTAAGTACATCTGCTTATGTTTTTACTATGAAAAGAGTAAATTGATTGTTACTTTAATGTGTCTCCACATAGCGAAGAAATTCTGTTTCTTCGGTATCGTCGGTTAATTAGATACGCTTGTATAATGGAACGTTAAGTGACAAAGATAAAGGCCATTCGGTTGGTTCATTCGTGCAACTTTCAACGACGAATATTCATAAGGATCAATTTTCTTCCCAAAGATTTGCATATCGTCATACCGTTGCCACTTAACGTTCAATTTTTAATTCTCGTTATCTCCATTACTGTCGAATTTCATCATGTACTAATTGTACTGGTTACGTTTCGAATAAATGATATAAGTTGCGCGATATACTTATGTTCCATAATCAACTTAATCTCGAAGTTCGTTTCGTTCCAGTGTCAAACAAATTAAACGGAATTATGTATGTAAGTTAAGTATGCGAAATTCTTTCATGTCTCTTTTAATTCCTTGCCTTATAATATTTACTGAGTCTCACGGCGGAGGTTTCAAATTCCCAATTAAATAAATGTGAATATTGTTAATTTCATCGCCAGTCGAAATGCAATATCATCTCCCCGTTATCGGTATTCGATGTTCAGATTAAGTGTAGACGTATGAAAGATTCATCTGTCAAGATACAAAAAATTGAATTCCTCTGGTTTCGAAGCATATATTGAAAGTTTTACTCGCGTCGAAAGTGATTTATCAATTTCTTATTATCAAATTTTTAAAAGTAATAACTATTACAGAATAAATTACAACTGTAATAATTTTTAAGTAGTATTGTATATCCTATGTTTCGTCTAATCGACAAATAGTTCTGCAAAACCTCTGTAAAATGATTTCAAATAAGAATCAAATAAAAAGACTGCCAGTAGAATAAAAATTCAAGTAAAAATCTACGATACGTAAAGATTCTGGCTGAGTCGAGGATGACGAGTAGAAAGAAGAGATAATTGAACCGAACGGTTGCATTATGCACCGCAGCCAGAAGAACGCGAAAACTCGGGCGAATCGTGTTTCAACGACGATGGAGGCGCGGCGTAACGAAACGAATACAGAGACCGGCGCGGTGCGGCGGTGTAACGTCGTTCCCGGATGGTGAAGAAAACGGACGACTGGAAAAACTTTTATGGTACTGTTACCGGCGTTTATTATCTTCCGCTCGTAGACACCGTGTATCCTTCGGTGGTTCGAAGGCGCATTTAGCCGGTGATCGTGGCGCCGCTGTTATTCCGTGGTAAAACGCGATTTGTGGGTGAGGAACTGTGCACTTTAAACGCGTATCGTATTCCCTTAACTATAATTGGCGTGTGGGATCTTCAATCGTTCACTCCTATCGACGAGAAACTCCCGAGCCGGCAGCATTAAACGTTTTTACTTGTGAACGGAGGGACTAATGAAGCTTATGTCGTATCGTTAAGTTTTCTTACAATATAAATTCGAGCAGTAATTGTATTACACTGGAAGACTGTTTTTACCATCTGTGTCCGGACGAACTATGAAAAACAATATTTCGTTCCTTCGTGCTCGAGATAACAATACTAATACAACGTTAAGGAAAATTGTAATTAGAAAATAACAAATAACAATAGACATTATTCATTTCAGTAGACTCGAAGTGAAGTACTATTTTTTTTTCTTATCAGTATCTAATAGTGTCTTAAACGTAGGCTTACAGTAAACATAGGTTTTATTTTTTTTATGGTGAAACATTGATTATCCCTAATTCTCCTGATAGCAATATTTTACTTTTCTTTTCTAACAAACTACAAAAACTAAATCTCACGAATGCAATGGTAAAACAAGGAAAAGGAATAGTTGTCAAACGTTATACCTAATCCGAAGGACTACGAACCATAAGTCATAAATGATTATTACCATACACATCCTCGGATGCTTCGAGTAAACATTTCTTCGAACCATTTCATTGTAAACCTTACACACACGGCACTCGCAAGAACCAAAAGAATCTTTTCCCCAATCCACAAACAATTCCGTATATCTCGTCCATCAAGCCAACAGCCCAAGTATCCGCCAATCAAATCAATTCATCCTTGAACCTCGAAGATACTTATCGTTCCTATGCAGACGAGGATCTAGCGCGTAGGGTACAATTTAAATAAACCTTCGGGAAGGACTCAGGATATCCCGTCGATAAATTCCCCGGTCAGCTTACGTCCTGCGAACCAGTACCGGCCGTAACCGCGCCGCGCGGAGAACGGATCCCCATAAAGAGGGGCTCTCGTAGTCGCGCGAGCGTTCGCAAATCCTTCCGTCACAGGGCGGAGGGCCAGATTTTTAAGGAATTTCCGCAGCCACCTGAAGCTACTTGCACACGTTGAAGCACGTCGCGGTACACGTATCGACTATCAGGTTTTATGATACACGACGAAATACGAAAAAGTGAGATGTAACGATAGAAACTGAACATTGGCGTAAGATTCTATTCTACGGTTTTCTTATGTTTATGGAATCCCGTGAACATAGTATCCCCACTGTTCACTGTGTTCCTTGAAAAAGTTGAGCGAGAGGATAATTCCTTTTGTTCCTGTGCATAGTTTGTAGCTTTGAGAAGTGTTTGACGTCTAGTGAGATAGTATAGGGAGAATTCGTTGAGAATTTTGTTTACAGTCTTAATTGGTTACATGTAACAGCATTGACAAGCGGTAAATCAGAATAGATAAAAATTGACCAATTGGACCTGCATTTTTCAGCCTAGCCATCAAGTGACCTAACTGTAGGTAGTCAACACGTGAGAAGCGGACAGAACTCGTTGCTAGAGGATTGATACTCGGGACAGTCACAGGGTCAAGTAACATATCTCGCGAAGTTCCAGTTATAGTACTGATTAACTAACAGATTACACTAATAAATAACACATTACTGCCAAAAACACATGTGACAAGACTCATTCCTCTACATCCAATTACACCCACATTCTGTTTAAGTGGCAACTCACCAGCAAAGTACTTTGGCGTCAGCGGATCAACACGAGAGGCAACAGATGCTACACGACAAACAGGGAAGAATCATGTGGAGGCTGACGCGATGCAGGTTTCACTAAACCTAGGATGCATCGCAATTTGCTTCAGCGTC
This sequence comes from Nomia melanderi, assembly GCF_051020985.1. Lineage (NCBI taxonomy): Eukaryota > Metazoa > Arthropoda > Insecta > Hymenoptera > Halictidae > Nomia > Nomia melanderi. The sequence goes on along the minus strand of NC_135004.1, from coordinate 8,839,061 downwards.
TGTAGGAGCTTGAGAAAGGGTCGCGGATATCCTCTAAACGAGTCGGTACGCGGCAGGCCCGGGCTCTTCGCGGGAGGCAATAAAGATCTGGATTAAAGCTAGCTGCGAGTCGCGGTAAGCGCATAAACATACGCGCGAGCGGGACAAGCGAGGGAACTCAATAAACGGCCGCGCGGGGCCGGCAAATTTATCCGTGTAACAGCTGTTTTACTCGACCGACTATATATTATTACATCGGACGTGGCGTGCCTAGGCGGCCGGGCTCTCGCAGTGCCCCCCCTCCCATCCCTCTCGCTACCTTTTGCTTATCCGCTACCATTTCCCACTCCCGCAGAAGCTGACAGCGACAGATAAGGGAGAAGAGAACGGGGCGGCGCAACGCGGCGGTTCCGTTGGATTAGAAAACAGGTTCGAGACGTTCGTATTTCGCGGCTTCACCGGCACGCCGCGCCGCCTTTTTGAACCGCGGCCCGACGTGAATGGCGCTGCGAGAGTCCTCAACGAACCGGACGATCCGGCGACCGGATCGCTGATTCAGATATCGCGTTCCTGTTACGACCGGATGCTTCGGGATCAGGAGCCGCGCGGATTTTTGTTTGAGCGAGGAATGAGAAATGAGAGGGGAATCTCGATTGTGAATGGTAAGTGAACTTTTTGCTTGAACGATGATCACTTGAGCTTTGACTCCTTTTCGATTCCTTTTGTGGATTTAGATGGTTATTTCTTTCTTTTCTTTTTTTATTCAGATGGAATAATGAATTGCTCTGGGTGTTCCTTATCGTGTTGTGCGTGAGCAATAGAAGGAACTGTGATCGACTGTCTCTGATTTATCTGTTTCCTCGTTGATGGTGATTTGTTTCCGTGTTATATCTTATCTGTTTTGCGTGTATACATTTGTGTATTGGATAATATTAATGTAGTCTCGTGGATATTTATGGTTTTCTTTTATTCCTAATGTGCGTTGTATCGTTATTATTTTAGAGTTTAACAATTGTATCATTTAAAATTGTAACAGGTATGTATGATTTTAAGGGCTATGCTAATTCAAGTATTGCAGTGTGTTCATTGAAGACTTTGTAGTGCTTTAACTTCGCACGGCGCGCCGCGGTGGTATGATCGATTATTTTGAAGTTGATTATTTTGCGAAGTGTTCGGAGATAGCGCAAAGAAATATTTTACTCTCTGCGTGATTTGCAATTCAGAGTATGAAGAAAATAACGGGCCTTGAGGTCCGTTAAGAAGTCATTTTGTCACCTACACGTTCGTTATTACTGTAAAATAAAGAATAAAAATCCGCTCATTTCCGGCAAATTGGTCGCCAGGTGAGAACGTGGCTGCGCCACCTGTAATCATTATAATCGTTCGTAATTTACACGCCGACGTACGATCGCCCAAGACAATTTTCGTACGATTGGTGCGAATAGTTTAACGCTGCTTGAACATCGCGTACGTCAGTTTATCGTAGTGATTTTATTGCTGTAATATTTCTATGAACGATCCTATAATGAGTTCGGATGAAAGATTGTTTAATGATTCAATTTTCTGTTCGTGAAGAAAGAAATCCATGGTGCGAAACGTTGAAGAGTTCGATTAAATCGCTTTAGTATCCAGGAAGATTAATCAAATTTCGCATTTAATCAAGTATAATTATAATGCATTTCACAAAAAAAGTTTAATACATACACAGCGAAATGATAAGTGTACGCATATGTAATAGTATCTGTCAATCCATCACTTAAATTGCTATGATTTAATACCTTTTTTTCGTGTGACTTCGATACAATATAATCTTACATACTTAGAAAATTCTCTAGAAGTAAAATTATATTACTATACTATTTAATTACGTGCGCAACTTCTCTCTCGATAATTATATCCAGATACTTCTAATTAAAGTAAAAAATAACTAGAACGTTTCAAGATTATACGAAGCTTCCGACACCACGATACCATTGACATTATCCAAGATTCACCGGACCGTCGTCGAATCATAGAATCTAAACGTTAATGCGAAAGAAGAATAACGATAATCATGAAAGGACGTTCATAGCGACAGAGGGATTCTTTCCCAATTATTACAGACTCGCATCCGGAGTTCAGATGTAATAATTTCAATGTCCAACTTAGCCGAGACACCCGTGAGCGGGACAAAGAAATCACGAGAAGAAAGAGACGATCGTCTCCAATTCGAACGAATCATGTCCGTGGAAATACCTGGACTAAGCTCTTGGGAATCGCGGCGCGTCAGTGTTATAACTTTTTTAAGCTCCTGGATCCCATTTCTCGGATGCTATAACGTAATACCGCCGCGCAATCCAAGGTAATGGTCACCCGGGAGAGTCAGCGAAACGGTCCAATCTTCCGTTGCGATTCAGCTTTTTTTTCCATTCTTTTTCCTCTTTTTGAAAGAAAAAAGAACGAAAGAGTCTGTCCAGGGTTCACCGCTCGACCGGTCGGGTTATTAGCGACAATAAAATGTAACCGCCTGAAATTATCGTTCTGATGCTAACGAAGCGACGCGAAACGTTCCGGCGCGGCGTCGCGGCTCGTTCTTGGACCAGTATCGATTCTGGTGCAACAATGTGCGACGAGAAGAAAGGGAAGGCAGGGATACGTGGTTATTCCTCTGATCGATGATCGCTTCGGTAACGTTACCGTAACGATACGGAACCGCCGGAAATCGTGCGCGCTTCGGCCTAGCCGAACAGCCGAGCTGGATTATCATTCACCAAGAATTTTAACTGCTACCTTCTGGGGCCTCCAAACAATATATCAGCTGTCGTGGTCGCCGCGTATGAGCATCGCGCATGCCTATCATTATCTAAGATGCCACCGCTGATTTATATCTGGCCTTTTGACTACCGTGACTCGCGACTGGAATTTTCCCTCGTGAAAATCTACCGTGTCGTGGGGAAATTTCGATGAAAGATCGTGAGTAATGCTTCGATAAATAGTGCCTGAAAAGTCTTTTTAATCGTTTACTGTATGTGACTCGGAGGTATCGATTGCTCGTTAGGTTATGTATATTTTGAAATCGTTACTGAACGCGTAGTGAATATGGGATTATACGAGTTGATGCGTAGACACGTGAAAAAATAAAGGATATTACTTGATTCATGAATAGATGTTGTTTCGAAATGCAAACCTAATCAGCATTGAACTATAATAAACTACCAATACTTTGTATTTGATAATTGGAGACACTAAAACAGTGTGTAGTGTCGAAATTTATAATACAAAGATATTATTAAAAATATGTGCGATACGCATGAAATTGGGTATTAATATCTCGTTAGCCTACCAGAACTATTAAATTTTACATACACAATGTTCTGTTTAATACGCGCTCGAGAACATAACTCCCATCGAAAAGCAATTCTCCTATTAAATAATTTTTAATTAAAAGCGTTACGGCTAACTGTAAACAGAAGCGTGTATCATCGGAGATACGAGTCGAGTATATTTAAGCTTCTCACTTGACAAGGGATAACAGTTTCGTGGGGAGGAATAATTAAAACTAATAACAACGCGCGCCTCCACTTCTTTCCAAGCGAGGAGATCGAGCGATGGGAGAGTCAGGAATGAAAACCACGTGTTCCATGCTACCCGGCCGACCGTCTTCCCCCGGTGCCACGTGAAAGGCAAACCAGCCTCACCTTTAACCGTTCGTATAACTTTATAACGGCGATTACTGGCCAGTGTTAAAACTGTCGGCCCGGGATCTCCCGGATGATCAAACCTCGAGTTTACTGCCCCTTAAACAAGGGTACGTTATCGTTAGAAGTACGACGAGAACTGTTAATGTCGATAACGCTGCAGTTGATCAATTTGTTGGCGGAAGAGGGCCGACTTACAGCGCAGCGCGCCCGCAGAACCGGGAAGAGTTCGTTTCACCGAAGAGAATTTATTATGTTGCGAGACGCATCAACGTTACCGGGCAAAAACCGAACGTTCCGAACTACGAAACTTGTCACGCGAGTCCTTAACTTGTTCCTTATTGGCCTGGCGCTGAGTTAACGCTGTTAAATGTTGCTTGCGCTGCGATTAATCGACGCGTTCGTTTCAGGAAAGTTGCATGGTCCTTTAGAAAATAATAAATTTCTGATATATTCATGTGATAAATTGTTATGTACTTTCTATTATCGTTAATAATATCAATTTTAGTAATACCAATACTATTGATATTGACGCGTCGACCGCCATGAGAAACTTCAGCGTTTTATATATTATTTATCTTTCTCCTAGCAAAGATAAAGAGGAATAATCGTCAATTATTTGGTACAACTCTTACGTTACACTATTATATAGTTATTTACGCCATTGAGTATTTTTATTCGATGTTAGTTATCTTACGGATTATAATTGTCTTTAAATCATTTGGCAGCTCCGGTTATCGCTGACCATCGTGACTGTGAACGTGTTAACATTCCATATCGTTAATATCGAAAGAAATAATATTTCATATTACTATACGGAGATTATTATTACACATTCATTATCATTCACTAAAAATATTACCTCAAACTAAAGCAACTCCTTCTGTATCTCAAAACCCGCAACCAACAATTCTTCCAATTTTAAACGATACAATTCCATTCCCATACCTTATCCGACGAACATTTCCTCTATCCATAAATCAGACTCCAAAAAGTCAACATAAAAGTCCGAGACCTATGATAATAACAAGCCGCGTCTCGTTCCTTTCCCACGGGACAACTAATTACATATTAATTAGACATTACAAGAGCGAGTCTTATCAGTTACATTCCGTAGAACGATGCGCCCCGCCGATTTCTCGAGATAGAACCGGCCCAGCTCGGCCCGGCCCGGTCCGGCTCAGCCATGAAACGTCTACTATCCGACGTAGATCCGCGAGACACGGATTTTCGTCTCGAGGAAACGCGGTTAATGGAATCTCTAATGGTGTTCGACGGATCGTGGCGATCGGCCGGTTGCGCGGCGCGGCGCGGCGGTCAGGAGATGCAGGATAGCGTGTCGTCGGATCTCAGGATCGCGCGTCGATTTTTCCTGAAACCCGTTCTGTGACCTCGTGTGCGCACACGTTGGTATCCTACGACACCCTGCCTACGCGCGCGCGTCGTGTGTCCCCGTTTTCGAGCGGGCGCTCGGCTCGAGGCTGTAAAACGACAAGAGGAGGAGCAACGGAGAGCACCCCGATGATCCTCTATCTCGGGCGCGAACGCGCCGCTCGGAGATGTTTCTTGCCGCAATTAGGCCGTTCGTACCCGCGGCCGGTTATCCGATCAAGATAATAAATTCTCGATCATCGTATCGCCGCGCGCCGTGCGCGACAGGCCGCGCCGCTGCTCGATCCTGCGGCCCGATTAGCCAGTGTCACGGTTGTATTTTCTCGGACCCCGCGTGCCTTCCTTCCGCCGCGATAGGTGGCCGGTCGGTGTCTAGTAAAATTTTATTTCGGGGAAGAGACGGCAGATAACGGCCACGGGAAAATCGGGGAGGAATTTTGATGGCTTGTTCCTTTCGCGATGCATTTCGCTGGGATTGCTTTAGCTGTCTTGTTGAGAGCTCTTGTTGTGCGGGGTTTTCGAGTTTGTCCTCTTTTGGGAATGGAATGCTGTTTTCGTGAGTGTTTGGCACGCGTTGCTTTTTCAATGTTTGTTTTGGAGGGATGTAAATGCGTTTTAATGTTGGCCGTATGAAAACTGTTTGTATTCTACAATTGTATGTTCCACTGTTAAAATATGTTTGCGAAAGATTCGTTTGTTTAAGTAACGTATTGAAAAGTAGGGTGGATTTAGTTCACAGGTTTAGCTGTATGTTATTCTACTTATTATAAAGAAACGGTGTATTTAAATGCGCAGTATCGTTAAGTCGAAATTCCTAAGTCTGCAGTACTGAGAAGGTTATGTTATGTGACATTTTTTGTCCTCGAGTTTGAGTGTTGTCACCAGCTAAACTGAAATGTTAGCAACGAAAGGATATCTTGTTTAACTGAAATTTATTAGGCTAATCATCTTGGATCGATGTTTATTCGAGAGAATTCGTATAATATTCGACTCTGTTAACTGCGTCCGAACGTCTTGGACATCACTGCGGTGATGAGCGGCCGGGGATGCGCGAGGAACATTTGCTAAACAGTTCGGAGAAACGAACGAGGCATTTTATGGGGAATGTGAACTGTTCTATGAAAGTATCACGCCGTTGCGGAATAGGTGAGCCGGTCGATGGAATAAAAATAGAATTTTAGAGGAGACGAGATTTACTGCCTTGTCTTTTTCAACGACTGCCCCCCCCCCCCCCCCCCCCCATCGTGCGTTGTTAGGCTTCTTTCGTTTCTATCGTGTTATGAGTGACTACAGTCAGCACCGGTACACACTGCAGAGGAGATTACTGTTTCGAATTTTCCATAGGCGTTGTTGCGCCGGTTGAAGCATTTAATGGACGCTTCGGAAGCAAAGTTCCGTATTTGTTTTACGGCCAAGATTAGAAGCTTGTAGCTTCGAACCAGTAAATTACTAACCCTACGTATCTTGATATAGTTTCGAAGAATTTAGGTAAGAAATAAAAAGACATTGGAATAGGAAGATTTCAAATTTCATCTCTGAAACACTTTCGATATATCACAATGGTAACAAGTTGTTATCAGTAGTAATCAAAGTACGTAACTTTGAACTACTACCGAATAAAATGTGTAAAAACAAAGAAGGCGGAACAAAGTAATTTGGCTTTTATTGCACTAGTTTAATGATCGATGGTAGTTAGTAAGCACGACGGTAGTGCAACGATTGAATATGAAAACAAGTACATAGCGACGCAATAACAAACGATTGTTTGGGAATTAGCTGATAGAGACTAAGGAAAGAAACACTGAGAATATTCAATAAATACGATATTCGTGGCGCAAGAATTAATATTTTTGTCTCGAAAAAATAGACAATATTAAAGTAAAATGTTTAGAAACAGAAAGTGGTCGATCACACTTTCTCAGTCTACAATCGATAATATTTAGTAGAAGAAATATTTCGTTCATACTTAAAATCTTTTCTGACAAAAAGGGTTAAATGTTTGTTCGAATGAAAGGAGCAACCGCAATTGTCGGTCGTTGGACGTTCTAAAAACAAGATTTCTATGAAGATCTCTATCCGTGTAGGATCGTGCGGTTGGGATCGTCGAAATCAAGGCGAACGACGGTGACTGAATAAGGAGAGGCCCGCGTGTAGGGCTTCCTGGGCCTTAAAGGTGACGCGCTAATAGCTTCGTTTTATTAGAGTCCTGAATCGAACAGCACCTGATTTGTTGCCGTGGTGTCGGTGTCTTATACGTTCAGGACACAACGGAACGCCGTACGACCGCGCGTGGGCGGACACTTCAACCGACAGCTGCTCTTTCACTTGCCACGTGAGAATTTAGTTTCTACGCAATGTAGTTTGAGACCCGTCCGCCGAAGAAGGGTTATGGAGTACGCTTTAAAAGAGGATAAATGTCACTGAAACGTTGCCACGCCGGTGGTGGCTTCTCAGGTTTCGCCGTGGCATTCGATATTCAACTTTCGCATCATTCGAATTGCACCGGGAAGCGAATGGGAATAACGTGGCGGAACGAATGTCTCGCCCGGGGTTGTTAAATTATCGTTAGGGTTGCTTAACTGTCGCTTCGAAAGAGAACAGCGGCGGGGATAGACGCGAGAGGCTTGAAACTAACCCTTTGCTTTACGAGTTTTCTGATTGGACTCGTTAAAGTAACTTTATTGTTAAGAACATTCCACTAGAAAAATAAATAATCTTGTAAAAGTAAATTTATAGTTCCCGTGTATACTATATATAAATTCTTTTTTTTAGTTTAATAGACTACAATATATAATAATAACAATATATTCAACTTTCTAACGGTAACATTATCTTACAAAGAATCAAATTTTCTGTTAAGATTTCTTTACATATTTACGACTACGCCACATTTTACATATTCTTTGAAATAATCAATCCCCCAGTGATTTATACTCAATGTCGATACGATAAAACTAGAAAGACGGTGAAATTAAAATTCCATAGAATTAGAAAAAAAAGTAATCCAGTCGGACTTACGTCATCTCTATCCTCATGGAGATCGTCATCGGCGCTCTCCTCCAAAACGAACCCGACATCGTTGTTGTTCCTCGTCAGTGACGGCAGCTTCCTGGGCGTGAGCTCCTCGCCGTCCGTGTCTCTCTTGCGCTTGCCGTCCCTGTGCTCGTTCAGCGTGGTCTCGTGCTCGTCCAACATGTCGGTGACCATCAGTTCCGACTCGACGCTCGTCGGGGACACGACTTCGTCGAGAGGAGACATCGCGGCTCTGTCAGCTTCACCGGCCTCGAGCACGGACATGATGAGCCACTTTTGCCGGCGTAGATGCTGCTGCTTCGGTCACGATCACCAGAATTCGTATCGGCTGCCCAAAGGTGGCGACACACCTCTGATGTTCAAGTGAGTACGAATAGAGGTTCATAGAGTCTTCCTAACGGCTAGTTCAATTCCTTGTTTTTTCCATCGACAATACAGTTTTTCGATCTTGACCCAAGAAACTTATTACACACTTCATCGATCACTTTCTCCCGATACGATCCTCTTGTCTCCTTCTCACAGTAATTTCGTAAGAATCCCGTTCATTCGTCAAACGCTACCTACCATCACCGTGCAACCGATACCCTCAAAGACTCCTCAAGGTTCGTTCCCTCCCGGCACCGCACCGGACAGAGAACAATAGACAGATAAATCACCTGTCCCCGATAATCGTCCTCTAAATCGTCGAACAAGTGCCACCTGAATACATCCAATTTCCCGAACGATCACTACCTCCTCCTCGTACGAATGAACTGTAAGAACGTCTAACACCTGTCGACAGAGCACACGTGTAGTTCAGGTAGAATCTTCCTCGGCTCGCCGGATGATTGGCGCAAGGGATGATGCTTTCAGGTTGTACCTCGACCGAGTTAACGAGTCGTTTGAGAAACACTAAGTGTTACGTTGGTAGCAAGCCGGTGCACGTGGAGGATGCGCCGCCTTCGTGTGAGCCGTGTTGCTCGATCGTAGACTCAGCACTTAGCGTTCGCGCGAACGCGGTTCAGCGTTCGTTGGATCCTCGATCCACCAAAGTCCAAATTTTCTTTGAACCGCGGTTTAATCGATTGAGACGATCTTTTGTTTATCCGTTCCCTTAGCGTTCGTTTATCGAAAGGAATGCGGTAAAACGATCCCGACGCAGTGCGTCTGTGCGGGCATTGAAGTCTCCGGGCAGTGGTGGCGGCGGCGCTGATCGATGACGCGGGAAGCCTGAATTCTCTCGGCGGCTGCACCCAGCGCGCCGGGCTTAATAACACCAGCTTCCACCTGGGTGTAATTAAATCGCGCCAAATTACACGGATCGCCGTAACTCGCGCTGAACGACGTGATCAGCGTTGTTTCGTCGCGTCACGACCGCCTCTCTGGGCCCAACCCGGTCCATCCGCCGTTCCAAAGAAATAACGCTCGAACCTGTGAACGTAATCGCGTGACGCGTACCATTAAAATCACCGCGCAATCTTCGCAGTGACGCAATCCTCCGTGATCCACCGTGTCGCTCGAGATCGGCGACGATCCAGCGGGAGGGGGAGCAAATGTCGGTTAACAGTTCAGAAACACTCTCGGGACGCGCGAGGAATCTCGATGCCAGGCCGGATCGATCGGGATCGCCGCGGCTGCGGCTCGGCAGAGGCTGGACGTTAACCAGGGGAGGCCGGGAGCCGACGCAAAAAGCCCAGCCGGTTGCGAACAGTCACGTGGCAAGTGCCCGTTCGTACCTCGCGTACCTACGTACGCGCTTGTTCGTCGGCTACCGTTCTCACATTCAGCTCGACCGCTGCTCTCGGCTGCTCGGCCTGATTTCACCGCGAAATCGAGTCCCGGACGGCGATCGGTAACGAGACTGCGCCGATCGGTCGCTCGCGCACACTTCCTATCAACGTGACGAGACGCGAGTCGTAGTACTTCATTTTCCGACGACTGGTGGAATCGCTGGCGACCCGGGGCACCGTTGTCGACGTCTCTTTCGTCGATCGCATTCTATGTGCGATTGATCAGTCTTTCGAAGAAGAAGAAAGAAACAAACCAAAAAGCAAGAAACTCATAAACTGTCACTGTATCTTCTTTTCTTTCAAGCGTTTTTCGAAGCTCGCTGTCCTACGGTATGATCCACACGTTCACCGAACGTTCCTCAATCCGTTGCTATGTTCTCAATCGACAACATCCAATTTCTTCATCAATTCTATTTTCTTCATCCAAAAGTTCCTTCGAACTCAGTCGTCGGCTAGATTCTCCAGTCATCAACGGTACCGCGTGTCTTCCTTTTCGTCCTCTCCGCTCGAAGCTCAAACGCAGTCCTTTCCGCTCGTCGATACCGCTAGTCGGTCCCAGGTTACGCAACCAGCCGATCGGGAATGCTTCACGGCTAGAGGAAGCGGCCAGGGCCCTTAGGGCGACGGACGTTGACGTTCCGCGCACCGAACGAAGATCGTCGCGGTCGGTCAGAGTCACGTGGTTGACCGGCGTGTGTCACGTGGGGGCGGTGAGGGAAGGTCGGGTGGCAAGGACGGTCGGAGGACCGCCACCTGAGGAGGAGGGGCGGTGGGAGTCGGGTTTCGTTGCGCGGAAGCGCGTCCGGTCTCGGAAAAAAGAGCCGCGTCGGAAAAGCTGAGAGCCTCCGGGTGGCTGACTCGGTGTCGGGCGGAAAAGGCGCGCGTTATTGGTCGAAGGTCGAGGAGGACCGATCGCGCGACACCGCGTTGCCGCGCGCGCCTCTCGAGAATGGCCTAGAGGCGAAAAGAGGAAAGGATCTCCTCGAGTGGCGCCGCCCGCGGCAGGAGGGGGTAAAATCTCTCCTCGCACGGAGAGGCAAGTGTTGGGGCCCAGGCACGATATGCCCCCGCTGGACCCGCCACCACTACCGTCACCACACATCCTCTCTTGACCACCACCATCGTGACTACCACCACCACTACCACCACCACCGCCGGCACGATCACCGGCGCTACCACGGTACGATGCCATCGGTATCACCATCACCGCAGCTTCGTCCACCTTCACGAACACCGTCGCCCGATACCAGCTGTCTCCTCTCTCGCCTCCGCCTATCTCTTTTCTCAACGGTTCTTCGGTGTACTCCTTCTTGTCCCCGCTCTTCTTGTTCTTGTTCTTCTTCAAACGCTTCTTCTGGACTCTCCTCGTGTTCTTCTTCTGATCTCGCTGGAGCTGATGATTCTTCTTCTTCGAAACTGTCTACTTTGCAATCCCACTCCTTGATGATGCGGTACACGTCGCTGTCTCTGTTCAACCGAAGGAAAGACCGAACACCGCTTTGCCGATGTCTTCGTCTCTTGGTATCGACCGATGTCCAGCGTTCGCGAACGTAACGATGATGATACCGAACAGTCGGCATTAAGATTCACTATGGTCATCTGTTGCATTCGCGGTAACGTCATTTTCCGTTATTCTTTGCTTCAGTTTTTTGCTGCTACGGTTCTCTTTTTCTGTTCATGTGTGGCGCCTTGGTAGGTGCCGACAAAGATTTTGCGGTGAATTTGATAGGGCTTGCACTGCGATCAGGTGTGACGTTTGTTGATTATTTTCGATGCGTGAGAGTGCCAATTGCATACTGCTCGGTGACTACGGAGTTTCGTGAGGTTGCGTGAGTTTTTGAGAATAATGTGATTGGGAGTTTGGAGTCTCATGGCGTTTCGGAGTCATTTTGAAGCATACTTCACTTTAAAGTTAAAAAATTAAATAAATTTAGCCATCAAACGTCTCTTAAAAATAAAAATAAATTGATTCGGGGTATTAAGTACTATCTATTAAACATTATTAACTAGAAGCTAACCAAGGCTAAGTAACCAACCATATCTTTAACATTCCCTCTAATTTTATTTTCCATCAATTCATTCTTGCATTACCATACCACCAGTAAAATACACGTTAGCCTTACATAACATACCATTAAAACGCAGTATACCTATTATAAACAAATACCACGAAAACACTTAGAAAAATGAGATCACTAAACCTCAAGCCAGTCTTAAATTCATTCACGCGAGCCAGTTAAAACATTTCCAGCCGCTTGATCCATCACTAATCGTGCCAACGTAAAACCTAAACGTATATGCCTATACGGTGGGACACCCAGTATACACATAAACGGACTGTTTATCCATAGAAGCGGACCGGTGTGCAAGCATCGAACGCCGCGAGAGCCACTTCCGCTATTTACCGGTTCATTATCGTAAATCCGTGCGCGCGGTTAACAATTACTTTGTCCAATGGCTCGACCCAGTGTTATTAGACCGTTCATCCAATTACCATGAATTTATTAGCCCAAACGGAAAACACCGATGTATATTAACACACGTCGGCGACGAGGAACAGACGACTCTCCTTGTATAAACGGCTGAATCGTATTCGAAATCGATTTACCAATTAGCACGGTTCGTCACTGATCGTATCGAAGGTGCAGATGATCTCCATAACCCGCGAAGATCATTGGCAATTCCATAAAGCATCGCGAGGACGCAGCTGTCGACACCTCGATTATCCTTCCTGGATCGTTAGGTCGAACCTCGCGAGCCACGTTAGATCGCGTCCGACGTGTTTTCTGACCGCTCGCGACGATTCGATCAACTGCTAGATCGCGGCTGGACCGGTCCTTCCTCCTGCCGGCCCTCTTCCTCGTCCAACCACCCTTTTCGCCGCCACCCCGCTCTCCCTTTATCCTGCCTACCTTCTTCGTTTGCTCGGCTACTCTTCCAATTAGCATAGTCCGTAAGTAGAGTTGGGGGCACAAGTTTCAGGCTTTTCCTCCGGCTCGGATTACATCGTGTTCGCGATCTACGCTCGATGAATCGGCCGGAGCCGTTCCGCGGAAAGTGGACGTGGGTCGACGGGTCGAGACGCGCGGCGAAGCGACGTCCCCTTCATTCAGTATTCCGGAGTTTTTCTTTTCGTCTTTTCATCTTTTTGCCTTTTAGGTTTCGGTCGCTTTGGTGACGCTGCGGTTACGGAGCGCGTTACTGTGAGGCATATTGAATTTTGTAAACGTTGTTTGGTAAATGTTTACGCCGGTTTTGATTGACGCAGTTATACGAATGTCTGTCGCAATCGTCTATTTTTAAATTTTTAATTTGAAATTCTAAACAAACGAACATCCATTTTTCTAGGAACAATATAATAATGTGTACAATATGTCCGTGAACCTAGTGTTAATCAAATTCAAATGATTGAGTTTTTTGTTTAGCTGTCGATGTTCATTTTCTAGGTGATGTGTCGAGCGAACAGAGTGTTGTTCGATTCATCACATGTAGGAAGGCGCAGAGAGCAAGTTTTGAGAGCGATGAGTGCTGATCCAGTAACAATTGAAGGACCACATATTTTGTAAACCACGGTTTTATTATTGTAAAAACGTAAATTTATATTAACAGCAAGGAAGCTAGTCATTACCGATATAGATAATATTTAACATGAATCATCATAAATAAAGGAGTAATGACAATAATTGAACGGAAATTGGTGCCGGAGAAATTACTTGAATATAACGGTTCCAAACGACTCCACGCTCCATCCGCTTATTGTTGCTTCTTAAAATTAAAAAAAAAAATAATCATGGACTTATCTATAAAACGCATGAAACAAGATTCAGGAAGAAGCATTAAAGAAACTTGTTGCTAGATTATCTCGAATCGTTAACTCCGTTATTGCTTGGCGAGTGGGATGCATAGTCGAATGAAATATTTAATAATTTTCCTTTATTCATTGGCGAGACTTCGAACGCGTGACGTAACCTAATATTTTCATGCGTCGATCGCACAAATTAATATCCGTTTAATGTATAAATGCAATAATAAATGTTTCGATTGAAAATCTCGAAATGATTTAATGCTCACGGATATCATTGCACGTCGAACGACTGTGAAACATGGAAAACTTTTTAACTATGCCAATACAACGTAGAAAAATAGATGTTCGGTGAATCTAGGATCGTGTCTCGGCGGATTCCTGACGTAATGCGTGGAATCACCGTACGTAATCGCAATGGCGTCCCCACTCGAACGACCGGTTTAGCCGCGAGAGAACAAACACGTTTAGAATAAAGTATTGCCAGAGAACAGTGTTATTTTTTCAGCGTTTAATTGCGCGCGGGACGGGATACATTAACTTTTGGATGAATCAGTAGGACTCGTTTTTACCATTCGAATGTAACTCGTGCTCATAGAAATAAAGAAAAAGAAAAAGAAAAAGGAGAAAGACACCATTTTGCTAATAAGCACAGTTGAATTCATTATGTTGCCCGGAGTACTCGTTCCGCGTCTTCTATACCCGTTTCTCTTTTTTATCCAATAAAGATTCGAGCTAGACACGATATAAAAAATTCATTAGAAATAGCTCGTAAAACGTATATATATCGTGCATTGCCGTTTTAACGATGTACTATCAGGCACACGGAATAACTTAAAGTTACATTCAGACATTTGGCGACACTACCAATCGTAAAAGTTTCACGAGATACGATATACCGATTCGTTAATGGGGGATTCCAGCTTGGAGGTTTTGAAAAAGAAAAAAAGGAATACCGAATTTTTCTTTCACCGCGTATAAATACGTTCGCTGGATCTTTTATGCGTCTCGAGTGCGTGGGCAACAACGGTTTTGTAAATTCGGAAAATCACCGGGGTTACGGGCCCGCGAATGGAGTACGGACCCGCTAACGACCGGCACCAAGAAATTCCGGAGTAATAAGAATGAAATATTATTGATAATAAAATAATAATGAAAGCTTCGACGCGTGCGCGTTGGCTTCGCCTTCGAAACGTTTTCATTGTGCAACTGAAGAGATAGGAGCTGACAGCGTGTTTCGGTGCTTGCACGCTCAGCGATGGTTACGTATCGTTATTATAAGTTATGAACTTGCCGCGAGTAATTGTAGGCTCGCCAGCGAGAATGTTTGCGGAGAGTCCGGAGTACGGCCACTTCCTAAGCGTTAAGCATCGGCGTCGTTCGAAACGCGTGAAACACGCAAAAAAGAGTTGCGCATACTGGTCAAGTATTCCGTTAATTCTTACTTTAACAACCAAAATGTTAACGTTTGTACGAACTTTATTATCACGATATCTTTGTATATAAAATATTGTTTTCGAAGCACATATTGCGAAAATGTTAAAACAGTAAAGATTCAAAGCGGTTTTATCGAATCTTTGAGATTATGAGCAATTGGCAGAAAATAGAAAAATGATAATATAAGGATTAAATTGCATCTAATAGTTTCTTTATTTTTAATTGTTGAAAATAATATACTTCTTTATTTATCACAACTCTATTTTGATTTGTCTGTTCAATTCGAAGTTCTGAGGGTACAAGGATTTTGGAAACATCGAAACCGCAAGTATCAATATACTTGTGCCCCTGTCGCAGTTAAAATTATATTGTCCAGGACACTCGATACTTTTCTGAATAACGCGCGAACACCGATGGAGAAAAAAAAATGTCGGTTGGTGTCCTGTGACAAGATCGCGTACAAGGGAACATTCCTCCATACGTTAACCCAAATATGAAGAACGGCGAACGTGAAATAAGCCGCTCATTAAGAAAGAATTCGCTGGAACGATCCGTGGCGGTGTATAATTTAAACAGCAATAAACTCGCTTAGAGCGCACGCTGTTACATTACTTCATATTCCTCGCCGTTACCGTGATTAATACGCCCACAAAAACCAACAAACGAAACTGCGGTAAACCGTTTCCACCGCAGATTTATGGGAGAATAATTGATCTGTAATCGATCGCGGATTATATGTTGCTCGGAGCGATTAGATCCAAGTACCGCGGTCGGATTCGACTTCTCGCGTGTCGGTGATTGTCATTTTTCGTCGCGGAACAGAGATATCGAGCGGTTTCTTTCATTAATGGGACGTAAACGATATTTATCCCGGTGCGCTCCGTTTTATTTTATGCTCGGCGTGTTTAATAATCGATCAATTCCAGTAGAAGGTATCGCAATGAGTTGGATGTAATGCATTTAGTATCTTTACCCGTAGAAGAACTACAAGTAAAGTGCAAGTATTACAGCCTACAAGACATGAGCAGTCTGAGAAAACTTTTACGACCTTTTCACACTTTTTTCGTTATGTCGCAATATATACTTCGAACAACTGTGAGATATAATGTATCTATTATATTTGAAAAAAGAAATGAAAAAGATGTAATAAGATATATAACGGTCTATCAGAAGAGTTTCTTTGTACAATTGTCTACAACGTGTATTGAAGATCAATTATATACTTTAACTACGTTATAATTAATGATTTTTCAATTTGTATAGAATCACACCATTTCTAATTAAACCACCAGTTATAGAGTACTCGATACATTTGGTTACACTGCCACATTAAAAAAACTCTTGGCGAAGATAATAGTTTTCGAGATGTGACGTATTCCTTATCAGAGAGATCGATATCAGTTTGTAACGAGGAAAAATATTCGGGTCAGATGAATAGCAACTGGCAACAGCGGACCTCGAGATCTGAAGCTTCCAAAGGAGGCTGGCCCCTCCGGCATACCAAGACAGATCGCCTCTCCCCCTCCCACCACCCTTCAGTTTACGCGCACCTGTCCAGCCAGGACGGATGGTATCCTGATCTCGCTTCCTACAAAGCAACCTACTGCTCCTTTTTCTCGAATCGAACGTCTAAGTGATTCCATTATGCGCAAAAATCTCCCCGGCAAACGATGCTTCTATCGATTCACTTTATCCTATCCATCCACTTTATAGACTTTCATGAATAAGTTTGGAATTCTTGTTCGACGCTGCGCATGTAGTACTAAAAAAATATTGACACTGATACAAGTGTTTCATTCATTCTGGTGACAACAAGTTCATAGCTAAGAAAATGTCAATATTGTATCATATAATATTTAATAAAGAATCTTACTATATTCTGGAGAAATTCATCCCTTAATATTTAATGTTCCTTATCCACAAGCATCAATAAACAGTGGAAGCAGCGTATAAATTATACTAATAACCAATAAAGCATTATTTTCAAACTTTGTAGTTATTCGTCTTTTAACACGCCCTATCTATAAGCGTCAACGAACACCGAAGATTAAACTTAAACATAAAGACACACGTAATATCAAATACTACAGGAGTACTTTTTACAATGGTACACTTTCCCTGGAGACGTCTCTGAACGAGAAGCCAACGTGTTGTTTTTTAAAGAGAAAACCTCATGATCAGTGGAAAGACATAAAAAAGAAGGGGTGAAACGCAACCGGCGATCCGCGTGATGGATTAATTTTGTCCTGCGGCCTTAAATCGCAAGACGAGCAGCAGGAACCCAACGCCGACGTTAAACGACGGGACCGCTCGCGAGAAAATCGAGCGGAGATAAGCGGATACAGGTACACACCGGGGCGTAGGGGACGCTGCCATTTGTACAACAATATATTATCCGAGCCAGTATTGCGTCGTATCGTGCTGGCTGTATGGCCTTTACCATCAGGGATATTGTGCGGCACCCATACGTGGCCACATATTGTACGACACGGCCGCCGCTATCTGCATCCGGCAGAGACACCCTTACAAGAGACGTGAAAATATGTTCAAAGATTTCTCCGGGGAACGTCAATGCATCTCGCTCCCGTCAACGTATTCACCAGATGCCCCGCATTATCGAGCAATCCTCCCCTAATCTGAAAAATGTATCTTCCTCGAGTTTAGCGGCCGAGGCCGCGGCCGTGGACCCGCACGGGTACCTTCGACTTTCGTCGTCAAGATTTTCCTAACGTCTGGTCGGTATTCGCCTTTATTTTCTTTTGGCAAGAATTTTTTGGATAAACTAATGGAATTGTTAGTACCCACAGTTTTGGTTTATTTCGTATTAATGGTAATTCCCTTTCACTGGGGATGATGAGTTAAATTGTCATTCAAGTTTAATTTCATTTCTTAGTAATTCATTGTCTTCGTGTTCACTGAGTGAATAACTTTTGTATTTATTTCGTATTAGTAATTTTATAGGCGAGTTACAGAGTTAATCGTACAATGATGAGTATTGATCTTCTGTGGATATTAATGCTTTCAATTGGATAAATAGATTATAAATTCAATGAAATAAATACATTTGTCCAATAGTAAGTATTGCTATCCACAGAAAATGCATATTCAACTTGTATTACTATTAACGATTATTAACATCCTTATTAGCGCTATCATTAGTCGCCATTAAACGACACTCAAACGATTAAGCCTCGGATTACACGCGAAAGAAGTATCCGACTGGTCGCATTGTAACGAGGTGTCGGTTTGTCCATAATGTAGAATATTTTCATTTCGAATTCGAACTAGAACACCTTCGTCGGTAAGCGGCGTACAGTTTATGTCCTCGTATATCTCGTTTATGGACCGCCGCTTATTTGACGCCTATTTTAATTCCAGCCGCCATCGTCAGACGGACGGTAAATCAGAAACGTTGCGACGCGGCGTTCCACTTTCGATAGAATTTCGAGTCTTTTCCTACCCGGCTCGAAATTCTCCCCGATTACGTCACAGTGTCGTTACAACGTTCTTGTAACCGCGCGTGACGTATCTCCCCTTGTATCTTGTCACGGGAATGCGTCGAACCAGTTCGTTAACCATTTTTCTTTTTGCCCCGACCCCGCAGCTCGCCCCTTTCTTTTCTATCGGTCAGGGATCCGCAGTTGTTTCTGGCAGTGATCTCATAATTACGGGCGCGCTTCCCTCGCGCCGCACAGTGGGTCAAAATCGACAAACACTAGGCATTTGATAGAAAAATAATTTTTTGTTTCTATACTGTTACATTACCTTTTCTATGTATGCTGTTATTGTAGAACAAACATGTATTTTCAATCTAAAAGCATATTTTGCCTACGATTCAGTAAATTTTATTTTAAATTAAGAGTCAGTGTAAGTATTGACATCCTGACTTTTAAAAATAAGTGGTTTTACTTAAATACTGTAATGAATACGTGAAGAAATTGACAAAATCTGTTGTTACAATTTTTATAAGAATGTTAATAATATTATGTAATAATATAAACTGTCAGTTGTTCTATTGTTGCGCTGACTGCTACAAAAAACCTCAGTTGACTGACACGAAAAATTTGCATCACAATTCTTATTTCACACTATTGTCTAGTAACGTATACTGTTGAACAATTTTATTCGACATTTGTTATCTTACAAATTATAATTGTTCTTGATAAATTTGGTAGTTCCGGTTGTCGGTGACCACAGTGGTAGTCAACGTGTTAACCTTACCTTTTAACGGGAATTTTATCAGATATACAGCAATCGTCCACGATTTTTTTTATACTAATATTCTGTTCTATATATACAAATATATTCTTCATCATTTTCCAGTGTCTTATGAAATAAGGAAATAAAATGTAATCTACATTTTTTTGATGACGCTGATTTCATTATATTACATGTTCGTGTATAAATATCCGATACTATTCGAATAGTGTAATAATCAGTCGGTTTTTTATCATTCCGAAGGACTTTAATGACAAGAATAATTGCCACCCAATCAACTTTAACTAACCTACTTTTCCTTATAAAACGTTCGCAGCCTGTTTTTCAGTCATGGTAATGCCCGAGCGAGAAGAAAAGAGCTCACAAAAACCTATTAATCAAATATTCGTGCACAAAAGTGCGCGGGGCTGTTCGCAATGCGGTATGAAACTTAGAAAATATTAATCAGTCCGTATCGATGATTTAACGGTTTCACGCGTGACAGTCAATTAATTGCTTGCGACCAGAATATTGTATTGAAAAGTCCTGGAGCTTCTGCCGAGAGAAGTTGATCACTCGTGAACTTGATTGTTAATCAACGGATACTGTTATACACGGGCCATCCGACTAGACCGATAAAATTGCAAATTATGCCATTATCGAATCAGTTAATTACGAGTACGGATAAATAAACGCGATAATACTGCGGACTAATTTATTTTCCAGGAAATAATATAGGCTTTTAATCATCAATTAGTCATATCGACGATGAACGCGAACGAACTTTATTATATCATGATCGTTTATCGTCATATATTGTTTATCTTGTATTCTTTAATACAATTTATTCTCATTCCGATGAAAAGTATTCTTTTCTAAAACAATTCTTTTAATACCATAAACACGAACAAACAAAAGTTTTCCTTTTTAAAAACGTTAAACGGCCAGTCCTTAGTTTTCCTTCTTTCTAAAAATTAATTGCTCGATGCAACAGTGTGCCCGGGACATTATTATATACCTACTGAAACGTTGAAACGACTGCGTACAGAAACGATCACGAATGGCGAGCCGACAGGAAACAATTTAGACGAGCATGATCTAGAAACGAACACGGTCACCGATTATCAGAAATTACTCGAGCCAATTGCGTGTCGCTGGATGCAACGTTACGAGTGGCAATCGCCAGGCCGGCACGACCATTTCTATTTCGCTCCTTATCCGTACCCCGGCCATTGATAATGGCATATAGGCGTGGCCTGCTCCGAGATTTGTTATTACAATCACGTCTTCGGCCACGTGATTAGACTTGAATTCTGCGGAGCCGCTTCGAAGCCGGAGCCACGATTCGAGCGGCGACGAGCCGATTGGTCGCGCGATTTAGCTTACGCGATCATTGTTGTCGTCGTGCTTAAACAAAGAAAAATTTACTGTGGATTTTCATCATTCCCCTAGGTATTCTAGTTTCTTCATAATTAGTTATCGATTTAGTCCTTGAATTAATCGATTTTTCATAGCTTTCCGATTTTATTGCAAAAGTTCTTAAAATAGTTTAAAGTAGAGATTATATTGTACAATGCCACCAGAAATTTCAGGAAACAAGACTGTAGGTATCTGTGCAATTTTTGCCAAATCTGAAAATGAATCATTTCCGTCATTTCTATTGAAATTTTACTCCGAACTATTATTCGCAAATAAAAGTATTTGGCAAAATTAAAGCTCGAAGTACTGTCCTCGAGTAATTTTTTCGAGACTAATAATTGGTATTTCCATTCGACATTAATTTACCGAGGACACAAGGCAATAACAAAGATATAATTAACCTATTCGACAAAATCACGCGAACATGACGGAGGATTCGTTAAGGTTATGCACCGAGAAAAGCAACAGGCCACAAAATGTGTGTGGCTGGAGCTGGCAACGGGATACTCTTGCATCTGCTACGTCGCGAATTGCGTGAGTCCCGCGGACGTGCGACGAAATCGACGTTCATGGTCCAAGTGTTATTTTTAATTACGTCCCGTGGAACAGCGAGGTCCGCAGTATCTTTTCTCGCTTAAGTGAATTCTACGTCCCGTAATTACAATCTGTCTGTCGATTTTACGATCGTCACACTTTAAGTTTTAGGAGCCGCGCGGCCGGCCGCCCGAGCGATTCGATAAAATCGAATCGCTTTAACGACTGGAAAGATTCGATCTTCTCCATTCGATTAATCGATAGACTTGGGAGTCGACGGATGGATATGAAAACAGGTATGACTACAACCGCGCCGTTCCGTTATGTTCGTTCTTTTTTTCTTCTCTCTCTCCCTCTCTCTGTCTCTCTCTAGCTTGCGCCGTACGCATAATAGGACACAGTTTACAGCTTATAAATTGGATACGGAGGTGATAATAACGGTCAGACGATTTTTTTTCTCTTTACTGACGTACATTCATTCCCCGCTAATCGGCATTGTTTCGCCTTGTATCTTGAGACTTACGTGCGCTAAGTGCATCTCGCAATATATTCTCGGACCGATGACAGTGAGACGGGGATGAACGCGGGGGTGAATGACATCCGACGTGAACGTCGCAAGTGAGTTGAGACGGTCAAATGTGCGGCTTGTTTAAGTTATTTTTATTTATTGCTATCGTACATGCAATATTGTGTATAGTAGCGATTAAAGAAATTTACTACTATATGCATGTGCGATGTAGATTTACGTAAGCGCCAAGGATTTAGTAATAGTATATTTATTTTGAGTTGTGATGTGGCTGGCTAGTGATATGTGAGGATCAAGTAAAAGATATTGGCATTTTTAAAGTCAGCTGTCGAGAAGTCTCCTGTCTCTGTCTGAAATAGGATATCTTCGTGTCATTCAATTGTTAACGTAATTTTAATATACGACTTGGTAGTGCGACTAATTGAATATTCAGGCTTACAAGTGTCAGATCATCCAGACACTCGAAATGTAATGTATAACAAGAATAGAAACAATTATAGAAATAACGATTTCTTTTGTATTCTCAAATATTGATTCATCTCATAAATAATGTGGGTTTTCAATAATTCTTTTATCCAAAAAAATTGAGATCAGCAAAACATTTTTATCCTATCTATACTTTTATCTTCTTTTAAACTTCTTTTATAAATAACTCATAAGTAACGAAGTAAAATATACTTTAGATGAAAAAACGAAGTACAAACAAAAGCACATCACTCACGGAATGGCCAAGCACAAAAGAAGTCCCTCGAAAAACGACATAACCAATAAATGGAAAAACCCAGAACGAACATGCTTCTTCATACCAAAAGAACACGAGGGAATCAAAACTCAGCCGAAGAACGCACGGTTAATCGTACCGCGATCGAACCGCGAACAGCTTGTTAAAGGCCTCGGAACGAAGCCGTAGAAAAATGGTCCGGCACAGGTACCGTCCCCGGCCGGTCGCGAACGGGAACAGGCCGCGTGCCTTTATAAACCCGTAAATACATATATTCCCAGCAAACGATCGTCTTTTCCCTTTGTTCACCGTGCTACAAGAGAAACGATCTTGCTCGGCGATCGATGGAGGGCGGAGGAAGCAGGCAGAAACGAAACAACCGACGAAGGGAAGGGGGAGAGGGAAACGAGCATTCGATTCTACTCGGCCATTAGGGCACACACAGCGCGAGCATCTTTCCAGACCTCCATTCCACGGAGGTTTACTTGCGGTTTCGCGATCGAGCGGCGGTGGTAGGTGGATATACCTAACCGTCGATCGTGGCCCTCGTCGCCGCGATATCGTATTCACGGTTACGTTATCCCCCGATCCGACGTTGTTATAACTTATTCTACCCGCGCCTGAAATTGTAATCTCGACGTACCGACCCGTACCGACCTGTACCTTAACCCTTTTCGTACTACAGCCGCGTATGTATATCCATCAGTAACCGTGGATACCGAAGTGTCATATCTGGTGAGTCTTTATCCAGTTTTATAGACTTACAAAATCTTGACTTGTAACGTAAAGATTGTTATATTTATGGAATGTCGAGCGAAAGAATTATTGCTGAACCTTTTGTTTAATTGTAACTTCTCGACATAGAATATTTATAGTTCTATTTGAAGACGCTGTCGGATAGTAGCATCCGCTTGCGAGGAATATTAAGAGCAATTCGCGATATTCTTATTCTCAGACGTCTAGCTTCACTTTTTCCTTGAGTATTCCACTATCTACAGTATACCTCAGCACACAAAAATGAAGAAAACATTTTTCAAAATTGTTGCAAGCATTCTATAAAGAGGAGACTGTCAGTCGCGAAACTGGACAAAGGTTCTTGCCAGAGATGATATTTAAGCACCACGGGGGCAACTATTTTACTTTATTTTTACGTTAGTTGTACTTTGAAATAGACCCCTAACTTTAGCCAAGTGGATTCCGTCCAAAGCCACGAAACCGAAAGTTTCGAACGATAGATCATTCGGTACGAGGACGATTGTCCTTTCGATCGACTGCTGCGCGATCCTCCTGTCGAGGATTCCTGGGCGACCGAGATCCGCGCGCCGTTATGGCAGCCCCGTGTACTGCACTCGCGAGGGGTGATTTAAAGACGCACCGGCCACGGCGCGCCGGACGTTTTTAATAGAGGACGTGGCTTGTTACTCGGCCGAGTTATGGGGTCGCGTTCTTACGCGAGAGACGTTCAAGGTATCGCCATGGGAATTGGGTGTCCTGATACCTGAAATCCTCGGGCAACTGGTGCTTTCACGGACAAGATTTCGTTTGACGATGTCCCCGGTTATAAGATGAAATTACTAGTCATTCGGGTCAGGAATTTAATTTTCAGACAGCGAATGGTATCGATAAACCGAATTCGTTTCGAAATATCTCATTGTTTCGTATATGTAGCGGCACATTTCGTTGATGTCATGATTCCATTAGATTTCATGGATACAATTATTTGAAGCCAATATAATGGATTCATTTAACACTAAAATTACCAAACGGGTCAAAATTACTGATTCCTGACGTCTTTTGCAATTATTAAAAAGATAACAGATGTTTCTCTGAGAAATTATTAAAGAAATTAATTTAGCAATACGTAAAATGAATTTTAAAGTT